>NW_028242265.1:0-295000 GCF_964263255.1 Lissotriton vulgaris
AGAGTTTTGCTTACTCAAAAGCTTCAATTTTGATCCTTTTCAGGCACAGAAATGACTTTAAACACACTTATTTTAGTTGACAAAGTCATAATTCACATCCAACAGTCATTTACAGTCAAAAGATTAAATGTTAAAATTTCATCCATATTGACCATTTTGGGATCGTTCGACATGTCCGGAGTCATTGTTTTTCATCCGAAAATTGATTTTTTGGACTGTACCAAAAATCATTCAAAATGTCAATTGGATCGTGCCTCATGTTGAATAACCACTTTTTAAACCCTCACAGTGACCAAAATTGCCATTTTTACAGAGTTTTGCTTACTCAAAAGCTTCAATTTTGATCCGTTTCAGGCACAGAAATGACTTTAAACACACTTATTTTAGTTGACAAAGTCATAATTCACATCCAACAGTCATTTACAGTCAAAAGATTAAATGTTAAAATTTCATCCATATTGACCATTTTGGGATCGTTCGACATGTCCGGAGTCATTGTTTTTCATCCGAAAATGGATTTTTTGGACTGTACCAAAAATCATTCAAAATGTCAATTGGATCGTGCCTCATGTTGAATAACCACTTTTTAAACCCTCACAGTGACCAAAATTGCCAATTTTACAGAGTTTTGCTTACTCAAAAGCTTCAATTTTGACCCATTTCAGGCACAGAAATGACTTTAAACACACTTATTTTAGTTGACAAAGTCATAATTCACATCCAACATTCATTTACAGTCAAAAGACTAAATGTTAAAATTTCATCCATATTGACCATTTTGGGATCGTTCGACATGTCCGGAGTCATTGTTTTTCATCCGAAAAATGATTTTTTGCACTGTACCAAAAATCATTCAAAATGTCAATTGGATCGTGCCTCATGTTGAATAGCCACTTTTTAAACCCTCACAGTGACCAAAATTGCCAATTTTACAGAGTTTTGCTTACTCAAAAGCTTCAATTTTGACCCATTTCAGGCACAGAAATGACTTTAAACACACTTATTTTAGTTGACAAAGTCATATTTCACATCCAACAGTCATTTACAGTCAAAAGATTAAATGTTAAAATTTCATCCATATTGACCATTTTGGGATCGTTCGACATGTCCGGAGTCATCGTTTTTCATCCGAAAATTGATTTTTTGGACTGTACCAAAAATCATTCAAAATGTCAATTGGATCGTGCCTCATGTTGAATAACCACTTTTTAAACCCTCACAGTGACCAAAATTGCCAATTTTACAGAGTTTTGCTTACTCAAAAGCTTCAATTTTGACCCATTTCAGGCACAGAAATTACTTTAAACACACTTATTTTAGTTGACAAAGTCATATTTCACATCCAACAGTCATTTACAGTCAAAAGATTAAATGTTAAAATTTCATCCATATTGACCATTTTGGGATCGTTTGACATGTCCGGAGTCATCGTTTTTCATCCGAAAATTGATTTTTTGGACTGTACCAAAAATGATTCAAAATGTCAATTGGATCGTGCCTCATGTTGAATGACCACTTTTTAAACCCTCAGAGTGACCAAAATTGCCATTTTTACAGAGTTTTGCTTACTCAAAAGCTTCAATTTTGACCCCTTTGAGGCACAGTTATGACTTTAAACACACTTATTTTAGTTGACAAAGTCATAATTCACATCCAACAGTCATTTACAGTCAAAAGATTAAATGTTAAAATTTCATCCATATTGACCATTTTGGGATCGTTCGACATGTCCGGAGTCATCGTTTTTCATCCGAAAATTGATTTTTTGGACTGTAGCAGAAATGATTCAAAATGTCACTTGGATCATGCCTCATGTTGAATGACCACTTTTTAAACCCTCAGAGTGACCAAAATTGCCATTTTTACAGAGTTTTGCTTACTCAAAAGCTTCAATTTTGACCCATTTCAGGCACAGAAATGACTTTAAACACACTTATTTTAGTTGACAAAGTCATAATTCACATCCAACATTCATTTACAGTCAAAAGACTAAATGTTAAAATTTCATCCATATTGACCATTTTGGGATCGTTCGACATGTCCGGAGTCATTGTTTTTCATCCGAAAATTGATTTTTTGCACTGTACCAAAAATCATTCAAAATGTCAATTGGATCGTGCCTCATGTTGAATAGCCACTTTTTAAACCCTCACAGTGACCAAAATTGCCAATTTTACAGAGTTTTGCTTACTCAAAAGCTTCAATTTTGACCCATTTCAGGCACAGAAATGACTTTAAACACACTTATTTTAGTTGACAAAGTCATATTTCACATCCAACAGTCATTTACAGTCAAAAGATTAAATGTTAAAATTTCATCCATATTGACCATTTTGGGATCGTTCGACATGTCCGGAGTCATCGTTTTTCATCCGAAAATTGATTTTTTGGACTGTACCAAAAATAATTCAAAATGTCAATTGGATCGTGCCTCATGTTGAATAACCACTTTTTAAACCCTCACAGTGACCAAAATTGCCAATTTTACAGAGTTTTGCTTACTCAAAAGCTTCAATTTTGACCCATTTCAGGCACAGAAATTACTTTAAACACACTTATTTTAGTTGACAAAGTCATATTTCACATCCAACAGTCATTTACAGTCAAAAGATTAAATGTTAAAATTTCATCCATATTGACCATTTTGGGATCGTTTGACATGTCCGGAGTCATCGTTTTTCATCCGAAAATTGATTTTTTGGACTGTACCAAAAATGATTCAAAATGTCAATTGGATCGTGCCTCATGTTGAATGACCACTTTTTAAACCCTCAGAGTGACCAAAATTGCCATTTTTACAGAGTTTTGCTTACTCAAAAGCTTCAATTTTGACCCCTTTGAGGCACAGTTATGACTTTAAACACACTTATTTTAGTTGACAAAGTAATAATTCACATCCAACAGTCATTTACAGTCAAAAGATTAAATGTTAAAATTTCATCCATATTGACCATTTTGGGATCGTTCGACATGTCCGGAGTCATCGTTTTTCATCCGAAAATTGATTTTTTGGACTGTACCAGAAATGATTCAAAATGTCAATTGGATCATGCCTCATGTTGAATAACCACTTTTTAAACCCTCAAAGTGACCAAAATTGCCATTTTTACAGAGTTTTGATTACTCAAAAGCTTCAATTTTGACCCCTTTAAGGCACAGAAATGACTTTAAACACACTTATTTTAGTTGACAAAGTCATAATTCACATCCAACAGTCATTTACAGTCAAAAGATTAAATGTTAAAATTTCATCCATATTGACCATTTTGGGATCGTTCGACATGTCCGGAGTCATCGTTTTTCATCCGAAAATTGATTTTTTGGACTGTACCAGAAATGATTCAAAATGTCAATTGGATCATGCCTCATGTTGAATAACCACTTTTTAAACCCTCACAGTGACCAAAATTGCCATTTTTACAGAGTTTTGATTACTCAAAAGCTTCAATTTTGACCCCTTTGAGGCACAGAAATGACTTTAACCACACTTATTTTAGTTGACAAAGTCATAATTCACATCCAACAGTCATTTACAGTCAAAAGATTAAATGTTAAAATTTCATCCATATTGACCATTTTGGGATCGTTTGACATGTCCGGAGTCATCGTTTTTCATCCGAAAATTGATTTTTTGGACTGTACCAAAAATGATTCAAAATGTCAATTGGATCGTGCCTCATGTTGAATGACCACTTTTTAAACCCTCAGAGTTACCAAAATTGCCATTTTTACAGAGTTTTGCTTACTCAAAAGCTTCAATTTTGACCCGTTTCAGGCACAGAAATGACTTTAAACACACTTATTTTAGTTGACAAAGTCATAATTCACATCCAACAGTCATTTACAGTCAAAAGATTAAATGTTAAAATTTCATCCATATTGACCATTTTGGGATCGTTCGACATGTCCGGAGTCATTGTTTTTCATCCGAAAATTGATTTTTTGGACTGTACGAAAAATCATTCAAAATGTCAATTGGATCGTGCCTCATGTTGAATAACCACTTTTTAAACCCTCACAGTGACCAAAATTGCCAATTTTACAGAGTTTTGCTTACTCAAAAGCTTCAATTTTGACCCATTTCAGGCACAGAAATGACTTTAAACACACTTATTTTAGTTGACAAAGTCATAATTCACATCCAACAGTCATTTACAGTCAAAAGATTAAATGTTAAAATTTCTTCCATATTGACCATTTTGGGATCATTCGACTTGTCAGGAGTCATCGTTTTTCATCCGAAAATTGATTTTTTTGGACTGTACCAAAAATGATTCAAAATGTCAATTGGATCATGCCTCATGTTGAATAACCACTTTTTAAACCCTCACAGTGACCAAAATTGCCATTTTTACAGAGTTTTGATTACTCAAAAGCTTCAATTTTGACCCCTTTGAGGCACAGAAATGACTTTAAACACACTTATTTTACTTGACAAAGTCATAATTCACATCCAACAGTCATTTACAGTCAAAAGATTAAATGTTAAAATTTCATCATTATAGACCATTTTGGGAACGTTCGACAGGTCCGGAGTCATCGTTTTTCATCCGAAAATTGATTTTTTGGATTGTACCAAAAATGATTCAAAATGTCAATTGGATCGTGCCTCATGTTGAATAACCACTTTTTAAACCCTCACCGTGACCAAAATTGCCATTTTTACAGAGTTTTGATTACTCAAAAGCTTCAATTTTGACCCCTTTGAGGCACAGAAATGACTTTAAACACACTTATTTTAGTTGACAAAGTCATAATTCACATCCAACAGTCATTTACAGTCAAAAGATTAAATGTTAAAATTTCATCCATATTGACCATTTTGGGATCGTTCGACATGTCCGGAGTCATCGTTTTTCATCCGAAAATTGATTTTTTGGACTGTACCAGAAATGATTCAAAATGTCAATTGGATCATGCCTCATGTTGAATAACCACTTTTTAAACCCTCACAGTGACCAAAATTGCCATTTTTACAGAGTTTTGATTACTCAAAAGCTTCAATTTTGACCCCTTTAAGGCACAGAAATGACTTTAAACACACTTATTTTAGTTGACAAAGTCATAATTCCCATCCAACAGTCATTTACAGTCAAAAGATTAAATGTTAAAATTTCATCCATATTGACCATTTTGGGATCGTTCGACATGTCCGGAGTCATCGTTTTTCATCCGAAAATTGATTTTTTGGACTGTACGAGAAATGATTCAAAATGTCAATTGGATCATGCCTCATGTTGAATAACCACTTTTTAAACCCTCACAGTGACCAAAATTGCCATTTTTACAGAGTTTTGATTACTCAAAAGCTTCAATTTTGACCCCTTTGAGGCACAGAAATGACTTTAAACACACTTATTTTAGTTGACAAAGTCATAATTCACATCCAACAGTCATTTACAGTCAAAAGATTAAATGTAAAAATTTCATCCATATTGACCATTTTGGGATCGTTCGACATGTCCGGAGTCATCGTTTTTCATCCGAAAATTGATTTTTTGGACTGTACCAAAAATCATTCAAAATGTCAATTGGATCGTGCCTCATGTTGAATAACCACTTTTTAAACCCTCACAGTGACCAAAATTGCCAATTTTACAGAGTTTTGCTTACTCAAAAGCTTCAATTTTGACCCATTTCAGGCACAGAAATGACTTTAAACACGCTTATTTTAGTTGACAAAGTCATATTTCACATCCAACAGTCATTTACAGTCAAAAGATTAAATGTTAAAATTTCATCCATATTGACCATTTTGGGATCGTTTGACATGTCCGGAGTCATCGTTTTTCATCCGAAAATTGATTTTTTGGACTGTACCAAAAATGATTCAAAATGTCAATTGGATCGTGCCTCATGTTGAATGACCACTTTTTAAACCCTCAGAGTGACCAAAATTGCCATTTTTACAGAGTTTTGCTTACTCAAAAGCTTCAATTTTGATCCGTTTCAGGCACAGAAATGACTTTAAACACACTTATTTTAGTTGACAAAGTCATAATTCACATCCAACAGTCATTTACAGTCAAAAGATTAAATGTTAAAATTTCATCCATATTGACCATTTTGGGATCGTTCGACATGTCCGGAGTCATTGTTTTTCATCCGAAAATTGATTTTTTGGACTGTACCAAAAATCATTCAAAATGTCAATTGGATCGTGCCTCATGTTGAATAACCACTTTTTAAACCCTCACAGTGACCAAAATTGCCATTTTTACAGAGTTTTGCTTACTCAAAAGCTTCAATTTTGATCCGTTTCAGGCACAGAAATGACTTTAAACACACTTATTTTAGTTGACAAAGTCATAATTCACATCCAACAGTCATTTACAGTCAAAAGATTAAATGTTAAAATTTCATCCATATTGACCATTTTGGGATCGTTCGACATGTCCGGAGTCATTGTTTTTCATCCAAAAATTGATTTTTTGGACTGTACCAAAAATCATTCAAAATGTCAATTGGATCGTGCCTCATGTTGAATAACCACTTTTTAAACCCTCACAGTGACCAAAATTGCCAATTTTACAGAGTTTTGCTTACTCAAAAGCTTCAATTTTGACCCATTTCAGGCACAGAAATGACTTTAAACACACTTATTTTAGTTGACAAAGTCATAATTCACATCCAACATTCATTTACAGTCAAAAGATTAAATGTTAAAATTTCGTCCATATTGACCATTTTGGGATCATTCGACATGTCAGGAGTCATCGTTTTTCATCCGAAAATTGATTTTTTTGGACTGTACCAAAAATGATTCAAAATGTCAATTGGATCGTGCCTCATGTTGAATAACCACTTTTTAAACCCTCACAGTGACCAAAATTGCCATTTTTACAGAGTTTTGCTTACTCAAAAGCTTCAATTTTGACCCATTTCAGGCACAGAAATGACTTTAAACACACTTATTTTAGTTGACAAAGTCATATTTCACATCCAACAGTCATTTACAGTCAAAAGATTAAATGTTAAAATTTCATCCATATTGACCATTTTGGGATCGTTCGACATGTCCGGAGTCATCGTTTTTCATCCGAAAATTGATTTTTTGGACTGTACCAAAAATCATTCAAAATGTCAATTGGATCGTGCCTCATGTTGAATAACCACTTTTTAAACCCTCACAGTGACCAAAATTGCCAATTTTACAGAGTTTTGCTTACTCAAAAGCTTCAATTTTGACCCATTTCAGGCACAGAAATGACTTTAAACACACTTATTTTAGTTGACAAAGTCATATTTCACATCCAACAGTCATTTACAGTCAAAAGATTAAATGTTAAAATTTCATCCATATTGACCATTTTGGGATCGTTTGACATGTCCGGAGTCATCGTTTTTCATCCGAAAATTGATTTTTTGGACTGTACCAAAAATGATTCAAAATGTCAATTGGATCGTGCCTCATGTTGAATGACCACTTTTTAAACCCTCAGAGTGACCAAAATTGCCATTTTTACAGAGTTTTGCTTACTCAAAAGCTTCAATTTTGACCCGTTTCAGGCACAGAAATGACTTTAAACACACTTATTTTAGTTGACAAAGTCATAATTCACATCCAACAGTCATTTACAGTCAAAAGATTAAATGTTAAAATTTCATCCATATTGACCATTTTGGGATCGTTCGACATGTCCGGAGTCATTGTTTTTCATCCGAAAATTGATTTTTTGGACTGTACGAAAAATCATTCAAAATGTCAATTGGATCGTGCCTCATGTTGAATAACCACTTTTTAAACCCTCACAGTGACCAAAATTGCCAATTTTACAGAGTTTTGCTTACTCAAAAGCTTCAATTTTGACCCATTTCAGGCACAGAAATGACTTTAAACACACTTATTTTAGTTGACAAAGTCATAATTCACATCCAACAGTCATTTACAGTCAAAAGATTAAATGTTAAAATTTCTTCCATATTGACCATTTTGGGATCATTCGACTTGTCAGGAGTCATCGTTTTTCATCCGAAAATTGATTTTTTTGGACTGTACCAAAAATGATTCAAAATGTCAATTGGATCGTGCCTCATGTTGAATAACCACTTTTTAAACCCTCACAGTGACCAAAATTGCCATTTTTACAGAGTTTTGATTACTCAAAAGCTTCAATTTTGACCCCTTTGAGGCACAGAAATGACTTTAAACACACTTATTTTAGTTGACAAAGTCATAATTCATATCCAACAGTCATTTACAGTCAAATGATTAAATGTTAAAATTTCATCATTATAGACCATTTTGGGAACGTTCGACAGGTCCGGAGTCATCGTTTTTCATCCGAAAATTGATTTTTTGGATTGTACCAAAAATGATTCAAAATGACAATTGGATCGTGCCTCATGTTGAATAACCACTTTTTAAACCCTCACAGTGACCAAAATTGCCATTTTTACAGAGTTTTGATTACTCAAAAGCTTCAATTTTGACCCCTTTGAGGAACAGAAATGACTTTAAACACACTTATTTTAGTTGACAAAGTCATAATTCACATCCAACAGTCATTTACAGTCAAAAGATTAAATGTTAAAATTTCATCCATATTGACCATTTTGGGATCGTTCGACATGTCCGGAGTCATCGTTTTTCATCCGAAAATTGATTTTTTGGACTGTACCAGAAATGATTCAAAATGTCAATTGGATCATGCCTCATGTTGAATAACCACTTTTTAAACCCTCATAGTGACCAAAATTGCCATTTTTACAGAGTTTTGATTACTCAAAAGCTTCAATTTTGACCCCTTTAAGGCACAGAAATGACTTTAAACACACTTATTTTAGTTGACAAAGTCATAATTCACATCCAACAGTCATTTACAGTCAAAAGATTAAATGTTAAAATTTCATCCATATTGACCATTTTGGGATCGTTCGACATGTCCGGAGTCATCGTTTTTCATCCGAAAATTGATTTTTTGGACTGTACCAAAAATCATTCAAAATGTCAATTGGATCATGCCTCATGTTGAATAACCACTTTTTAAACCCTCACAGTGACCAAAATTGCCATTTTTACAGAGTTTTGCTTACTCAAAAGCTTCAATTTTGACCCATTTCAGGCACAGAAATGACTTTAAACACACTTATTTTAGTTGACAAAGTCATATTTCACATCCAACATTCATTTACAGTCAAAAGATTAAATGTTAAAATTTCATCCATATTGACCATTTTGGGATCGTTCGACATGTCCGGAGTCATCGTTTTTCATCCGAAAATTGATTTTTTGGACTGTACCAAAAATCATTCAAAATGTCAATTGGATCGTGCCTCATGTTGAATAACCACTTTTTAAACCCTCACAGTGACCAAAATTGCCAATTTTACAGAGTTTTGCTTACTCAAAAGCTTCAATTTTGACCCATTTCAGGCACAGAAATGACTTTAAACACACTTATTTTAGTTGACAAAGTCATATTTCACATCCAACAGTCATTTACAGTCAAAAGATTAAATGTTAAAATTTCATCCATATTGACCATTTTGGGATCGTTTGACATGTCCGGAGTCATCGTTTTTCATCCGAAAATTGATTTTTTGGACTGTACCAAAAATGATTCAAAATGTCAATTGGATCGTGCCTCATGTTGAATGACCACTTTTTAAACCCTCAGAGTGACCAAAATTGCCATTTTTACAGAGTTTTGCTTACTCAAAAGCTTCAATTTTGACCCGTTTCAGGCACAGAAATGACTTTAAACACACTTATTTTAGTTGACAAAGTCATAATTCACATCCAACAGTCATTTACAGTCAAAAGATTAAATGTTAAAATTTCATCCATATTGACCATTTTGGGATCGTTCGACATGTCCGGAGTCATTGTTTTTCATCCGAAAATTGATTTTTTGGACTGTACGAAAAATCATTCAAAATGTCAATTGGATCGTGCCTCATGTTGAATAACCACTTTTTAAACCCTCACAGTGACCAAAATTGCCAATTTTACAGAGTTTTGCTTACTCAAAAGCTTCAATTTTGACCCATTTCAGGCACAGAAATGACTTTAAACACACTTATTTTAGTTGACAAAGTCATAATTCACATCCAACAGTCATTTACAGTCAAAAGATTAAATGTTAAAATTTCTTCCATATTGACCATTTTGGGATCATTCGACTTGTCAGGAGTCATCGTTTTTCATCCGAAAATTGATTTTTTTGGACTGTACCAAAAATGATTCAAAATGTCAATTGGATCGTGCCTCATGTTGAATAACCACTTTTTAAACCCTCACAGTGACCAAAATTGCCATTTTTACAGAGTTTTGATTACTCAAAAGCTTCAATTTTGACCCCTTTGAGGCACAGAAATGACTTTAAACACACTTATTTTAGTTGACAAAGTCATAATTCACATCCAACAGTCATTTAGAGTCAAAAGATTAAATGTTAAAATTTCATCCATATTGACCATTTTGGGATCGTTCGACATGTCCGGAGTCATCGTTTTTCATCCGAAAATTGATTTTTTGGACTGTACCAAAAATGATTCAAAATGTCAATTGGATCGTGCCTCATGTTGAATGACCACTTTTTAAACCCTCACAGTGACCAAAATTGCCATTTTTACAGTTTTGATTACTCAAAAGCTTCAATTTTGACCCCTTTGAGGCACAGAAATGACTTTAAACACACTTATTTTACTTGACAAAGTCATAATTCACATCCAACAGTCATTTACAGTCAAAAGATTAAATGTTAAAATTTCATCATTATAGACCATTTTGGGAACGTTCGACAGGTCCGGAGTCATCGTTTTTCATCCGAAAATTGATTTTTTGGATTGTACCAAAAATGATTCAAAATGTCAATTGGATTGTGCCTCATGTTGAATAACCACTTTTTAAACCCTCACAGTGACCAAAATTGCCATTTTTACAGAGTTTTGATTACTCAAAAGCTTCAATTTTGACCCCTTTGAGGCACAGAAATGACTTTAAACACACTTATTTTAGTTGACAAAGTCATAATTCACATGCAACAGTCATTTACAGTCAAAAGATTAAATGTTAAAATTTTATCCATATTGACCATTTTGGGATCGTTCGACATGTCCGGAGTCATCGTTTTTCATCCGAAAATTGATTTTTTGGACTGTACCAGAAATGATTCAAAATGTCAATTGGATCATGCCTCATGTTGAATAACCACTTTTTAAACCCTCACAGTGACCAAAATTGCCATTTTTACAGAGTTTTGATTACTCAAAGCTTCAATTTTGACCCCTTTAAGGCACAGAAATGACTTTAAACACACTTATTTTAGTTGACAAAGTCATAATTCACATCCAACAGTCATTTACAGTCAAAAGATTAAATGTTAAAATTTCATCCATATTGACCATTTTGGGATCGTTCGACATGTCCGGAGTCATCGTTTTTCATCCGAAAATTGATTTTTTGGACTGTACCAGAAATGATTCAAAATGTCAATTGGATCATGCCTCATGTTGAATAACCACTTTTTAAACCCTCACAGTGACCAAAATTGCCATTTTTACAGAGTTTTGATTACTCAAAAGCTTCAATTTTGACCCCTTTGAGGCACAGAAATGACTTTAAACACACTTATTTTAGTTGACAAAGTCATAATTCACATCCAACAGTCATTTACAGTCAAAAGATTAAATGTTAAAATTTCATCCATATTGACCATT
The DNA here is from genome assembly GCF_964263255.1 of Lissotriton vulgaris. Classification (NCBI taxonomy): domain Eukaryota; kingdom Metazoa; phylum Chordata; class Amphibia; order Caudata; family Salamandridae; genus Lissotriton; species Lissotriton vulgaris. The sequence goes on from NW_028242265.1 coordinate 11,665, forward strand.
TTGGGATCGTTCGACATGTCCGGAGTCATCGTTTTTCATCCGAAAATTGATTTTTTGGACTGTACCAAAAATCATTCAAAATGTCAATTGGATCGTGCCTCATGTTGAATAACCACTTTTTAAACCCTCACAGTGACCAAAATTGCCAATTTTACAGAGTTTTGCTTACTGAAAAGCTTCAATTTTGACCCATTTCAGGCACAGAAATGACTTTAAACACACTTATTTTAGTTGACAAAGTCATAATTCACATCCAACATTCATTTACAGTCAAAAGATTAAATGTTAAAATTTCATCCATATTGACCATTTTGGGATCGTTCGACATGTCCGGAGTCATCGTTTTTCATCCGAAAATTGATTTTTTGGACTGTACCAAAAATGATTCAAAATGTCAATTGGATCGTGCCTCATGTTGAATGACCACTTTTTAAACCCTCAGAGTGACCAAAATTGCCATTTTTACAGAGTTTTGCTTACTCAAAAGCTTCAATTTTGACCCGTTTCAGGCACAGAAATGACTTTAAACACACTTATTTTAGTTGACAAAGTCATAATTCACATCCAACAGTCATTTACAGTCAAAAGATTAAATGTTAAAATTTCATCCATATTGACCATTTTGGGATCGTTCGACATGTCCGGAGTCATTGTTTTTCATCCGAAAATTGATTTTTTGGACTGTACGAAAAATCATTCAAAATGTCAATTGGATCGTGCCTCATGTTGAATAACCACTTTTTAAACCCTCACAGTGACCAAAATTGCCAATTTTACAGAGTTTTGCTTACTCAAAAGCTTCAATTTTGACCCATTTCAGGCACAGAAATGACTTTAAACACACTTATTTTAGTTGACAAAGTCATAATTCACATCCAACAGTCATTTACAGTCAAAAGATTAAATGTTAAAATTTCTTCCATATTGACCATTTTGGGATCATTCGACTTGTCAGGAGTCATCGTTTTTCATCCGAAAATTGATTTTTTTGGACTGTACCAAAAATGATTCAAAATGTCAATTGGATCGTGCCTCATGTTGAATAACCACTTTTTAAACCCTCACAGTGACCAAAATTGCCATTTTTACAGAGTTTTGATTACTCAAAAGCTTCAATTTTGACCCCTTTGAGGCACAGAAATGACTTTAAACACACTTATTTTAGTTGACAAAGTCATAATTCACATCCAACAGTCATTTAGAGTCAAAAGATTAAATGTTAAAATTTCATCCATATTGACCATTTTGGGATCGTTCGACATGTCCGGAGTCATCGTTTTTCATCCGAAAATTGATTTTTTGGACTGTACCAAAAATGATTCAAAATGTCAATTGGATCGTGCCTCATGTTGAATGACCACTTTTTAAACCCTCACAGTGACCAAAATTGCCATTTTTACAGAGTTTTGATTACTCAAAAGCTTCAATTTTGACCCCTTTGAGGCACAGAAATGACTTTAAACACACTTATTTTACTTGACAAAGTCATAATTCACATCCAACAGTCATTTACAGTCAAAAGATTAAATGTTAAAATTTCATCATTATAGACCATTTTGGGAACGTTCGACAGGTCCGGAGTCATCGTTTTTCATCCGAAAATTGATTTTTTGGATTGTACCAAAAATGATTCAAAATGTCAATTGGATTGTGCCTCATGTTGAATAACCACTTTTTAAACCCTCACAGTGACCAAAATTGCCATTTTTACAGAGTTTTGATTACTCAAAAGCTTCAATTTTGACCCCTTTGAGGCACAGAAATGACTTTAAACACACTTATTTTAGTTGACAAAGTCATAATTCACATGCAACAGTCATTTACAGTCAAAAGATTAAATGTTAAAATTTCATCCATATTGACCATTTTGGGATCGTTCGACATGTCCGGAGTCATCGTTTTTCATCCGAAAATTGATTTTTTGGACTGTACCAGAAATGATTCAAAATGTCAATTGGATCATGCCTCATGTTGAATAACCACTTTTTAAACCCTCACAGTGACCAAAATTGCCATTTTTACAGAGTTTTGATTACTCAAAAGCTTCAATTTTGACCCCTTTAAGGCACAGAAATGACTTTAAACACACTTATTTTAGTTGACAAAGTCATAATTCACATCCAACCAGTCATTTACAGTCAAAAGATTAAATGTTAAAATTTCATCCATATTGACCATTTTGGGATCGTTCGACATGTCCGGAGTCATCGTTTTTCATCCGAAAATTGATTTTTTGGACTGTACCAGAAATGATTCAAAATGTCAATTGGATCATGCCTCATGTTGAATAACCACTTTTTAAACCCTCACAGTGACCAAAATTGCCATTTTTACAGAGTTTTGATTACTCAAAAGCTTCAATTTTGACCCCTTTGAGGCACAGAAATGACTTTAAACACACTTATTTTAGTTGACAAAGTCATAATTCACATCCAACAGTCATTTACAGTCAAAAGATTAAATGTTAAAATTTCATCCATATTGACCATTTTGGGATCGTTCGACATGTCCGGAGTCATCGTTTTTCATCCGAAAATGGATTTTTTGGACTGTACCAAAAATCATTCAAAATGTCAATTGGATCGTGCCTCATGTTGAATAACCACTTTTTAAACCCTCACAGTGACCAAAATTGCCAATTTTACAGAGTTTTGCTTACTGAAAAGCTTCAATTTTGACCCATTTCAGGCACAGAAATGACTTTAAACACACTTATTTTAGTTGACAAAGTCATAATTCACATCCAACAGTCATTTACAGTCAAAAGATTAAATGTTAAAATTTCATCCATATTGACCATTTTGGGATCGTTCGACATGTCCGGAGTCATTGTTTTTCATCCGAAAATTGATTTTTTGGACTGTACCAAAAATCATTCAAAATGTCAATTGGATCGTGCCTCATGTTGAATAACCACTTTTTAAACCCTCACAGTGACCAAAATTGCCATTTTTACAGAGTTTTGCTTACTCAAAAGCTTCAATTTTGATCCGTTTCAGGCACAGAAATGACTTTAAACACACTTATTTTAGTTGACAAAGTCATAATTCACATCCAACAGTCATTTACAGTCAAAAGATTAAATGTTAACATTTCATCCATATTGACCATTTTGGGATCGTTCGACATGTCCGGAGTCATTGTTTTTCATCCGAAAATTGATTTTTTGGACTGTACCAAAAATCATTCAAAATGTCAATTGGATCGTGCCTCATGTTGAATAACCACTTTTTAAACCCTCACAGTGACCAAAATTGCCAATTTTACAGAGTTTTGCTTACTCAAAAGCTTCAATTTTGACCCATTTCAGGCACAGAAATGACTTTAAACACACTTATTTTAGTTGACAAAGTCATAATTCACATCCAACATTCATTTACAGTCAAAAGATTAAATGTTAAAATTTCATCCATATTGACCATTTTGGGATCGTTCGACATGTCCGGAGTCATTGTTTTTCATCCGAAAATTGATTTTTTGGACTGTACCAAAAATCATTCAAAATGTCAATTGGATCGTGCCTCAGGTTGAATAACCACTTTTTAAACCCTCACAGTGACCAAAATTGCCATTTTTACAGAGTTTTGCTTACTCAAAAGCTTCAATTTTGACCCATTTCAGGCACAGAAATGACTTTAAACACACTTATTTTAGTTGACAAAGTCATAATTCACATCCAACATTCATTTACAGTCAAAAGATTAAATGTTAAAATTTCATCCATATTGACCATTTTGGGATCGTTCGACATGTCCGGAGTCATTGTTTTTCATCCGAAAATTGATTTTTTGGACTGTACCAAAAATCATTCAAAATGTCAATTGGATCGTGCCTCATGTTGAATAGCCACTTTTTAAACCCTCACAGTGACCAAAATTGCCATTTTTACAGAGTTTTGATTACTCAAAAGCTTCAATTTTGACCCCTTTGAGGCACAGAAATGACTTTAAACACACTTATTTTAGTTGACAAAGTCATAATTCACATCCAACAGTCATTTACAGTCAAAAGATTAAATGTTAAAATTTCATCCATATTGACCATTTTGGGATCGTTCGACATGTCCGGAGTCATCGTTTTTCATCCGAAAATTGATTTTTTGGACTGTACCAAAAATCATTCAAAATGTCAATTGGATCGTGCCTCATGTTGAATAACCACTTTTTAAACCCTCACAGTGACCAAAATTGCCATTTTTACAGAGTTTTGCTTACTCAAAAGCTTCAATTTTGATCCGTTTCAGGCACAGAAATGACTTTAAACACACTTATTTTAGTTGACAAAGTCATAATTCACATCCAACAGTCATTTACAGTCAAAAGATTAAATGTTAACATTTCATCCATATTGACCATTTTGGGATCGTTCGACATGTCCGGAGTCATCGTTTTTCATCCGAAAATTGATTTTTTGGACTGTACCAAAAATCATTCAAAATGTCAATTGGATCGTGCCTCATGTTGAATAACCACTTTTTAAACCCTCACAGTGACCAAAATTGCCAATTTTACAGAGTTTTGCTTACTCAAAAGCTTCAATTTTGACCCATTTCAGGCACAGAAATGACTTTAAACACACTTATTTTAGTTGACAAAGTCATATTTCACATCCAACAGTCATTTACAGTCAAAAGATTAAATGTTAAAATTTCATCCATATTGACCATTTTGGGATCGTTTGACATGTCCGGAGTCATCGTTTTTCATCCGAAAATTGATTTTTTGGACTGTACCAAAAATGATTCAAAATGTCAATTGGATCGTGCCTCATGTTGAATGACCACTTTTTAAACCCTCAGAGTGACCAAAATTGCCATTTTTACAGAGTTTTGCTTACTCAAAAGCTTCAATTTTGACCCGTTTCAGGCACAGAAATGACTTTAAACACACTTATTTTAGTTGACAAAGTCATAATTCACATCCAACAGTCATTTACAGTCAAAAGATTAAATGTTAAAATTTCATCCATATTGACCATTTTGGGATCGTTCGACATGTCCGGAGTCATTGTTTTTCATCCGAAAATTGATTTTTTGGACTGTACGAAAAATCATTCAAAATGTCAATTGGATCGTGCCTCATGTTGAATAACCACTTTTTAAACCCTCACAGTGACCAAAATTGCCAATTTTACAGAGTTTTGCTTACTCAAAAGCTTCAATTTTGACCCATTTCAGGCACAGAAATGACTTTAAACACACTTATTTTAGTTGACAAAGTCATAATTCACATCCAACAGTCATTTACAGTCAAAAGATTAAATGTTAAAATTTCTTCCATATTGACCATTTTGGGATCATTCGACTTGTCAGGAGTCATCGTTTTTCATCCGAAAATTGATTTTTTTGGACTGTACCAAAAATGATTCAAAATGTCAATTGGATCGTGCCTCATGTTGAATAATCACTTTTTAAACCCTCACAGTGACCAAAATTGCCATTTTTACAGAGTTTTGATTACTCAAAAGCTTCAATTTTGACCCCTTTGAGGCACAGAAATGACTTTAAACACACTTATTTTAGTTGACAAAGTCATAATTCACATGCAACAGTCATTTACAGTCAAAAGATTAAATGTTAAAATTTCATCCATATTGACCATTTTGGGATCGTTCGACATGTCCGGAGTCATCGTTTTTCATCCGAAAATTGATTTTTTGGACTGTACCAGAAATGATTCAAAATGTCAATTGGATCATGCCTCATGTTGAATAACCACTTTTTAAACCCTCACAGTGACCAAAATTGCCATTTTTACAGAGTTTTGATTACTCAAAAGCTTCAATTTTGACCCCTTTAAGGCACAGAAATGACTTTAAACACACTTATTTTAGTTGACAAAGTCATAATTCACATCCAACCAGTCATTTACAGTCAAAAGATTAAATGTTAAAATTTCATCCATATTGACCATTTTGGGATCGTTCGACATGTCCGGAGTCATCGTTTTTCATCCGAAAATTGATTTTTTGGACTGTACCAGAAATGATTCAAAATGTCAATTGGATCATGCCTCATGTTGAATAACCACTTTTTAAACCCTCACAGTGACCAAAATTGCCATTTTTACAGAGTTTTGATTACTCAAAAGCTTCAATTTTGACCCCTTTGAGGCACAGAAATGACTTTAAACACACTTATTTTAGTTGACAAAGTCATAATTCACATCCAACAGTCATTTACAGTCAAAAGATTAAATGTTAAAATTTCATCCATATTGACCATTTTGGGATCGTTCGACATGTCCGGAGTCATCGTTTTTCATCCGAAAATGGATTTTTTGGACTGTACCAAAAATCATTCAAAATGTCAATTGGATCGTGCCTCATGTTGAATAACCACTTTTTAAACCCTCACAGTGACCAAAATTGCCAATTTTACAGAGTTTTGCTTACTGAAAAGCTTCAATTTTGACCCATTTCAGGCACAGAAATGACTTTAAACACACTTATTTTAGTTGACAAAGTCATAATTCACATCCAACAGTCATTTACAGTCAAAAGATTAAATGTTAAAATTTCATCCATATTGACCATTTTGGGATCGTTCGACATGTCCGGAGTCATTGTTTTTCATCCGAAAATTGATTTTTTGGACTGTACCAAAAATCATTCAAAATGTCAATTGGATCGTGCCTCATGTTGAATAACCACTTTTTAAACCCTCACAGTGACCAAAATTGCCATTTTTACAGAGTTTTGCTTACTCAAAAGCTTCAATTTTGATCCGTTTCAGGCACAGAAATGACTTTAAACACACTTATTTTAGTTGACAAAGTCATAATTCACATCCAACAGTCATTTACAGTCAAAAGATTAAATGTTAACATTTCATCCATATTGACCATTTTGGGATCGTTCGACATGTCCGGAGTCATTGTTTTTCATCCGAAAATTGATTTTTTGGACTGTACCAAAAATCATTCAAAATGTCAATTGGATCGTGCCTCATGTTGAATAACCACTTTTTAAACCCTCACAGTGACCAAAATTGCCAATTTTACAGAGTTTTGCTTACTCAAAAGCTTCAATTTTGACCCATTTCAGGCACAGAAATGACTTTAAACACACTTATTTTAGTTGACAAAGTCATAATTCACATCCAACATTCATTTACAGTCAAAAGATTAAATGTTAAAATTTCATCCATATTGACCATTTTGGGATCGTTCGACATGTCCGGAGTCATTGTTTTTCATCCGAAAATTGATTTTTTGGACTGTACCAAAAATCATTCAAAATGTCAATTGGATCGTGCCTCAGGTTGAATAACCACTTTTTAAACCCTCACAGTGACCAAAATTGCCATTTTTACAGAGTTTTGCTTACTCAAAAGCTTCAATTTTGACCCATTTCAGGCACAGAAATGACTTTAAACACACTTATTTTAGTTGACAAAGTCATAATTCACATCCAACATTCATTTACAGTCAAAAGATTAAATGTTAAAATTTCATCCATATTGACCATTTTGGGATCGTTCGACATGTCCGGAGTCATTGTTTTTCATCCGAAAATTGATTTTTTGGACTGTACCAAAAATCATTCAAAATGTCAATTGGATCGTGCCTCATGTTGAATAGCCACTTTTTAAACCCTCACAGTGACCAAAATTGCCATTTTTACAGAGTTTTGATTACTCAAAAGCTTCAATTTTGACCCCTTTGAGGCACAGAAATGACTTTAAACACACTTATTTTAGTTGACAAAGTCATAATTCACATCCAACAGTCATTTACAGTCAAAAGATTAAATGTTAAAATTTCATCCATATTGACCATTTTGGGATCGTTCGACATGTCCGGAGTCATCGTTTTTCATCCGAAAATTGATTTTTTGGACTGTACCAAAAATCATTCAAAATGTCAATTGGATCGTGCCTCATGTTGAATAACCACTTTTTAAACCCTCACAGTGACCAAAATTGCCATTTTTACAGAGTTTTGCTTACTCAAAAGCTTCAATTTTGATCCGTTTCAGGCACAGAAATGACTTTAAACACACTTATTTTAGTTGACAAAGTCATAATTCACATCCAACAGTCATTTACAGTCAAAAGATTAAATGTTAACATTTCATCCATATTGACCATTTTGGGATCGTTCGACATGTCCGGAGTCATCGTTTTTCATCCGAAAATTGATTTTTTGGACTGTACCAAAAATCATTCAAAATGTCAATTGGATCGTGCCTCATGTTGAATAACCACTTTTTAAACCCTCACAGTGACCAAAATTGCCAATTTTACAGAGTTTTGCTTACTCAAAAGCTTCAATTTTGACCCATTTCAGGCACAGAAATGACTTTAAACACACTTATTTTAGTTGACAAAGTCATATTTCACATCCAACAGTCATTTACAGTCAAAAGATTAAATGTTAAAATTTCATCCATATTGACCATTTTGGGATCGTTTGACATGTCCGGAGTCATCGTTTTTCATCCGAAAATTGATTTTTTGGACTGTACCAAAAATGATTCAAAATGTCAATTGGATCGTGCCTCATGTTGAATGACCACTTTTTAAACCCTCAGAGTGACCAAAATTGCCATTTTTACAGAGTTTTGCTTACTCAAAAGCTTCAATTTTGACCCGTTTCAGGCACAGAAATGACTTTAAACACACTTATTTTAGTTGACAAAGTCATAATTCACATCCAACAGTCATTTACAGTCAAAAGATTAAATGTTAAAATTTCATCCATATTGACCATTTTGGGATCGTTCGACATGTCCGGAGTCATTGTTTTTCATCCGAAAATTGATTTTTTGGACTGTACGAAAAATCATTCAAAATGTCAATTGGATCGTGCCTCATGTTGAATAACCACTTTTTAAACCCTCACAGTGACCAAAATTGCCAATTTTACAGAGTTTTGCTTACTCAAAAGCTTCAATTTTGACCCATTTCAGGCACAGAAATGACTTTAAACACACTTATTTTAGTTGACAAAGTCATAATTCACATCCAACAGTCATTTACAGTCAAAAGATTAAATGTTAAAATTTCTTCCATATTGACCATTTTGGGATCATTCGACTTGTCAGGAGTCATCGTTTTTCATCCGAAAATTGATTTTTTTGGACTGTACCAAAAATGATTCAAAATGTCAATTGGATCGTGCCTCATGTTGAATAACCACTTTTTAAACCCTCACAGTGACCAAAATTGCCATTTTTACAGAGTTTTGATTACTCAAAAGCTTCAATTTTGACCCCTTTGAGGCACAGAAATGACTTTAAACACACTTATTTTAGTTGACAAAGTCATAATTCACATCCAACAGTCATTTAGAGTCAAAAGATTAAATGTTAAAATTTCATCCATATTGACCATTTTGGGATCGTTCGACATGTCCGGAGTCATCGTTTTTCATCCGAAAATTGATTTTTTGGACTGTACCAAAAATGATTCAAAATGTCAATTGGATCGTGCCTCATGTTGAATGACCACTTTTTAAACCCTCACAGTGACCAAAATTGCCATTTTTACAGTTTTGATTACTCAAAAGCTTCAATTTTGACCCCTTTGAGGCACAGAAATGACTTTAAACACACTTATTTTACTTGACAAAGTCATAATTCACATCCAACAGTCATTTACAGTCAAAAGATTAAATGTTAAAATTTCATCATTATAGACCATTTTGGGAACGTTCGACAGGTCCGGAGTCATCGTTTTTCATCCGAAAATTGATTTTTTGGACTGTACCAAAAATGATTCAAAATGGCAATTGGATCGTGCCTCATGTTGAATAACCACTTTTTAAACCCTCAGAGTGACCAAAATTGCCATTTTTACAGAGTTTTGATTGCTCAAAAGCTTCAATTTTGACCCCTTTGAGGCACAGAAATGACTTTAAACACACTTATTTTAGTTGACAAAGTCATATTTCACATCCAAAAGTCATTTACAGTCAAAAGATTAAATGTTAAAATTTCATCCATATTAACCATTTTGAGATCGTTTGACATGTCCGGAGTCATCGTTTTTCATCCGAAAATTGATTTTTTGGATTGTACCAAAAATGATTCAAAATGTCAATTGGATCGTGCCTCATGTTGAATAACCACTTTTTAAACCCTCACAGTGACCAAAATTACCATTTTTACAGAGTTTTGATTGCTCAAAAGCTTCAATTTTGACCCCTTTGAGGCAAAGAAATGACTTTAAACACACTTATTTTAGTTGACAAAGTCATAATTCACATCCAACAGTCATTTACAGTCAAAAGATTAAATGTTAAAATTTCATCCATATTGACCATTTTGGGATTGTTCGACATGTCCGGAGTCAACGTTTTTCATCCGAAAATTTATTTTTTTGGACTGTACCAAAAATGATTCAAAATGTCAATTGGATCGTGCCTCATGTTGAATAACCACTTTTTAAACCCTCACAGTGACCAAAATTGCCATTTTTACAGAGTTTTGATTACTCAAAAGCTTCCATTTTGACCCCTGTGAGGCACAGAAATGACTTTAAACACACTTATTTTAGTTGACAAAGTCATAATTCACATCCAACAGTCATTTACAGTCAAAAGATTAAATGTTAAAATTTCATCCATATTGACCATTTTGGGATTGTTCGACATGTCCGGAGTCAACGTTTTTCATCCGAAAATTGATTTTTTGGACTGTACCAAAAATCATTCAAAATGTCAATTGGATCGTGCCTCATGTTGAATAACCACTTTTTAAACCCTCACAGTGACCAAAATTGCCAATTTTACAGAGTTTTGCTTACTCAAAAGCTTCAATTTTGACGCATTTGAGGCACAGAAATGACTTTAAACACCCTTATTTTAGTTGACAAAGTCATAATTCACATCCAACAGTCATTTACAGTCAAAAGATTAAATGTTAAAATTTCATCCATATTGACCATTTTGGGATCGTTCGGCATGTCCGGAGTCATCGTTTTTCATCCGAAAATTGATTTTTTGGACTGTACCAGAAATGATTCAAAATGTCAATTGGATCATGCCTCATGTTGAATAACCACTTTTTAAACCCTCACAGTGACCAAAATTGCCATTTTTACAGAGTTTTGATTACTCAAAAGCTTCAATTTTGACCCCTTTGAGGCACAGAAATGACTTTAAACACACTTATTTTAGTTGACAAAGTCATAATTCACATCCAACAGTCATTTACAGTCAAAAGATTAAATGTTAAAATTTCATCATTATAGACCATTTTGGGAACGTTCGACAGGTCCGGAGTCATCGTTTTTCATCCGAAAATTGATTTTTTGGATTGTACCAAAAATGATTCAAAATGTCAATTGGATCGTGCCTCATGTTGAATAACCACTTTTTAAACCCTCACAGTGACCAAAATTACCATTTTTACAGAGTTTTGATTACTCAAAAGCTTCAATTTTGACCCCTTTGAGGCACAGAAATGACTTTAAACACACTTATTTTAGTTGACAAAGTCATAATTCACATCCAACAGTCATTTACAGTCAAAAGATTAAATGTTAAAATTTCATCCATATTGACCATTTTGGGATCGTTCGACATGTCCGGAGTCATCGTTTTTCATCCGAAAATTGATTTTTTGGACTGTACCAAAAATGATTCAAAATGGCAATTGGATCGTGCCTCATGTTGAATAACCACTTTTTAAACCCTCAGAGTGACCAAAATTGCCATTTTTACAGAGTTTTGATTACTCAAAAGCTTCAATTTTGACCCCTTTGAGGCACAGAAATGACTTTAAACACACTTATTTTAGTTGACAAAGTCATAATTCACATCCAACAGTCATTTACAGTCAAAAGATTAAATGTTAAAATTTCATCCATATTGACCATTTTGGGATCGTTCGACATGTCCGGAGTCATCGTTTTTCATCCGAAAATTGATTTTTTGGACTGTACCAAAAATCATTCAAAATGTCAATTGGATCGTGCCTCATGTTGAATAACCACTTTTTAAACCCTCACAGTGACCAAAATTGCCAATTTTACAGAGTTTTGCTTACTCAAAAGCTTCAATTTTGACCCATTTCAGGCACAGAAATGACTTTAAACACACTTATTTTAGTTGACAAAGTCATATTTCACATCCAACAGTCATTTACAGTCAAAAGATTAAATGTTAAAATTTCATCCATATTGACCATTTTGGGATCGTTTGACATGTCCGGAGTCATCGTTTTTCATCCGAAAATTGATTTTTTGGACTGTACCAAAAATGATTCAAAATGGCAATTGGATCGTGCCTCATGTTGAATAACCACTTTTTAAACCCTCAGAGTGACCAAAATTGCCATTTTTTACAGAGTTTTGATTACTCAAAAGCTTCAATTTTGACCCCTTTGAGGCACAGAAATGACTTTAAACACACTTATTTTAGTTGACAAAGTCATAATTCACATCCAACAGTCATTTACAGTCAAAAGATTAAATGTTAAAATTTCATCCATATTGACCATTTTGGGATCGTTCGGCATGTCCGGAGTCATCGTTTTTCATCCGAAAATTGATTTTTTGGACTGTACCAGAAATGATTAAAAATGTCAATTGGATCGTGCCTCATGTTGAATAACCACTTTTTAAACCCTCACAGTGACCAAAATTGCCATTTTTACAGAGTTTTGATTACTCAAAAGCTTCAATTTTGACCCCTTTGAGGCACAGTAATGACTTTAAACACACTTATTTTAGTTGACAAAGTCATAATTCACATCCAACAGTCATTTACAGTCAAAAGATTAAATGTTAAAATTTCATCCATATTGACCATTTTGGGATCGTTCGACATGTCCGGAGTTATCGTTTTTCATCTGAAAATTGATTTTTTGGACTGTACCAAAAATCATTCAAAATGTCAATTGGATCGTGCCTCATGTTGAATAACCACTTTTTAAACCCTCACAGTGACCAAAATTGCCAATTTTACAGAGTTTTGCTTACTCAAAAGCTTCAATTTTGACCCATTTCAGGCACAGAAATGACTTTAAACACACTTATTTTAGTTGACAAAGTCATAATTCACATCCAACAGTCATTTACAGTCAAAAGATTAAATGTTAAAATTTCATCCATATTGACCATTTTGGGATCGTTCGACATGTCCGGAGTCATCGTTTTTCATCCGAAAATTGATTTTTTGGACTGTACCAGAAATGATTCAAAATGTCAATTGGATCATGCCTCATGTTGAATAACCACTTTTTAAACCCTCACAGTGACCAAAATTGCCATTTTTACAGAGTTTTGATTACTCAAAAGCTTCAATTTTGACCCCTTTGAGGCACAGAAATGACTTTAAACACACTTATTTTAGTTGACAAAGTCATAATTCACATCCAACAGTCATTTACAGTCAAAAGATTAAATGTTAAAATTTCATCCATATTGACCATTTTGGGATCGTTCGACATGTCCGGAGTCATTGTTTTTCATCCGAAAATTGATTTTTTGGACTGTACCAAAAATCATTCAAAATGTCAATTGGATCGTGCCTCATGTTGAATAACCACTTTTTAAACCCTCACAGTGACCAAAATTGCCAATTTTACAGAGTTTTGCTTACTGAAAAGCTTCAATTTTGACCCATTTCAGGCACAGAAATGACTTTAAACACACTTATTTTAGTTGACAAAGTCATAATTCACATCCAACATTCATTTACAGTCAAAAGATTAAATGTTAAAATTTCATCCATATTGACCATTTTGGGATCGTTCGACATGTCCGGAGTCATCGTTTTTCATCCGAAAATTGATTTTTTGGACTGTACCAAAAATCATTCAAAATGTCAATTGGATCGTGCCTCATGTTGAATAACCACTTTTTAAACCCTCACAGTGACCAAAATTGCCAATTTTACAGAGTTTTGCTTACTCAAAAGCTTCAATTTTGACCCATTTCAGGCACAGAAATGACTTTAAACACACTTATTTTAGTTGACAAAGTCATATTTCACATCCAACAGTCATTTACAGTCAAAAGATTAAATGTTAAAATTTCATCCATATTGACCATTTTGGGATCGTTTGACATGTCCGGAGTCATCGTTTTTCATCCGAAAATTGATTTTTTGGACTGTACCAAAAATGATTCAAAATGTCAATTGGATCGTGCCTCATGTTGAATGACCACTTTTTAAACCCTCAGAGTGACCAAAATTGCCATTTTTACAGAGTTTTGCTTACTCAAAAGCTTCAATTTTGACCCGTTTCAGGCACAGAAATGACTTTAAACACACTTATTTTAGTTGACAAAGTCATAATTCACATCCAACAGTCATTTACAGTCAAAAGATTAAATGTTAAAATTTCATCCATATTGACCATTTTGGGATCGTTCGACATGTCCGGAGTCATTGTTTTTCATCCGAAAATTGATTTTTTGGACTGTACGAAAAATCATTCAAAATGTCAATTGGATCGTGCCTCATGTTGAATAACCACTTTTTAAACCCTCACAGTGACCAAAATTGCCAATTTTACAGAGTTTTGCTTACTCAAAAGCTTCAATTTTGACCCATTTCAGGCACAGAAATGACTTTAAACACACTTATTTTAGTTGACAAAGTCATAATTCACATCCAACAGTCATTTACAGTCAAAAGATTAAATGTTAAAATTTCTTCCATATTGACCATTTTGGGATCATTCGACTTGTCAGGAGTCATCGTTTTTCATCCGAAAATTGATTTTTTTGGACTGTACCAAAAATGATTCAAAATGTCAATTGGATCGTGCCTCATGTTGAATAACCACTTTTTAAACCCTCACAGTGACCAAAATTGCCATTTTTACAGAGTTTTGATTACTCAAAAGCTTCAATTTTGACCCCTTTGAGGCACAGAAATGACTTTAAACACACTTATTTTAGTTGACAAAGTCATAATTCACATCCAACAGTCATTTAGAGTCAAAAGATTAAATGTTAAAATTTCATCCATATTGACCATTTTGGGATCGTTCGACATGTCCGGAGTCATCGTTTTTCATCCGAAAATTGATTTTTTGGACTGTACCAAAAATGATTCAAAATGTCAATTGGATCGTGCCTCATGTTGAATGACCACTTTTTAAACCCTCACAGTGACCAAAATTGCCATTTTTACAGAGTTTTGATTACTCAAAAGCTTCAATTTTGACCCCTTTGAGGCACAGAAATGACTTTAAACACACTTATTTTACTTGACAAAGTCATAATTCACATCCAACAGTCATTTACAGTCAAAAGATTAAATGTTAAAATTTCATCATTATAGACCATTTTGGGAACGTTCGACAGGTCCGGAGTCATCGTTTTTCATCCGAAAATTGATTTTTTGGATTGTACCAAAAATGATTCAAAATGTCAATTGGATTGTGCCTCATGTTGAATAACCACTTTTTAAACCCTCACAGTGACCAAAATTGCCATTTTTACAGAGTTTTGATTACTCAAAAGCTTCAATTTTGACCCCTTTGAGGCACAGAAATGACTTTAAACACACTTATTTTAGTTGACAAAGTCATAATTCACATGCAACAGTCATTTACAGTCAAAAGATTAAATGTTAAAATTTCATCCATATTGACCATTTTGGGATCGTTCGACATGTCCGGAGTCATCGTTTTTCATCCGAAAATTGATTTTTTGGACTGTACCAGAAATGATTCAAAATGTCAATTGGATCATGCCTCATGTTGAATAACCACTTTTTAAACCCTCACAGTGACCAAAATTGCCATTTTTACAGAGTTTTGATTACTCAAAAGCTTCAATTTTGACCCCTTTGAGGCACAGAAATGACTTTAAACACACTTATTTTAGTTGACAAAGTCATAATTCACATCCAACAGTCATTTACAGTCAAAAGATTAAATGTTAAAATTTCATCCATATTGACCATTTTGGGATCGTTCGACATGTCCGGAGTCATCGTTTTTCATCCGAAAATGGATTTTTTGGACTGTACCAAAAATCATTCAAAATGTCAATTGGATCGTGCCTCATGTTGAATAACCACTTTTTAAACCCTCACAGTGACCAAAATTGCCAATTTTACAGAGTTTTGCTTACTGAAAAGCTTCAATTTTGACCCATTTCAGGCACAGAAATGACTTTAAACACACTTATTTTAGTTGACAAAGTCATAATTCACATCCAACAGTCATTTACAGTCAAAAGATTAAATGTTAAAATTTCATCCATATTGACCATTTTGGGATCGTTCGACATGTCCGGAGTCATTGTTTTTCATCCGAAAATTGATTTTTTGGACTGTACCAAAAATCATTCAAAATGTCAATTGGATCGTGCCTCATGTTGAATAACCACTTTTTAAACCCTCACAGTGACCAAAATTGCCATTTTTACAGAGTTTTGCTTACTCAAAAGCTTCAATTTTGATCCGTTTCAGGCACAGAAATGACTTTAAACACACTTATTTTAGTTGACAAAGTCATAATTCACATCCAACAGTCATTTACAGTCAAAAGATTAAATGTTAACATTTCATCCATATTGACCATTTTGGGATCGTTCGACATGTCCGGAGTCATTGTTTTTCATCCGAAAATTGATTTTTTGGACTGTACCAAAAATCATTCAAAATGTCAATTGGATCGTGCCTCATGTTGAATAACCACTTTTTAAACCCTCACAGTGACCAAAATTGCCAATTTTACAGAGTTTTGCTTACTCAAAAGCTTCAATTTTGACCCATTTCAGGCACAGAAATGACTTTAAACACACTTATTTTAGTTGACAAAGTCATAATTCACATCCAACATTCATTTACAGTCAAAAGATTAAATGTTAAAATTTCATCCATATTGACCATTTTGGGATCGTTCGACATGTCCGGAGTCATTGTTTTTCATCCGAAAATTGATTTTTTGGACTGTACCAAAAATCATTCAAAATGTCAATTGGATCGTGCCTCAGGTTGAATAACCACTTTTTAAACCCTCACAGTGACCAAAATTGCCATTTTTACAGAGTTTTGCTTACTCAAAAGCTTCAATTTTGACCCATTTCAGGCACAGAAATGACTTTAAACACACTTATTTTAGTTGACAAAGTCATAATTCACATCCAACATTCATTTACAGTCAAAAGATTAAATGTTAAAATTTCATCCATATTGACCATTTTGGGATCGTTCGACATGTCCGGAGTCATTGTTTTTCATCCGAAAATTGATTTTTTGGACTGTACCAAAAATCATTCAAAATGTCAATTGGATCGTGCCTCATGTTGAATAGCCACTTTTTAAACCCTCACAGTGACCAAAATTGCCATTTTTACAGAGTTTTGATTACTCAAAAGCTTCAATTTTGACCCCTTTGAGGCACAGAAATGACTTTAAACACACTTATTTTAGTTGACAAAGTCATAATTCACATCCAACAGTCATTTACAGTCAAAAGATTAAATGTTAAAATTTCATCCATATTGACCATTTTGGGATCGTTCGACATGTCCGGAGTCATCGTTTTTCATCCGAAAATTGATTTTTTGGACTGTACCAAAAATCATTCAAAATGTCAATTGGATCGTGCCTCATGTTGAATAACCACTTTTTAAACCCTCACAGTGACCAAAATTGCCAATTTTACAGAGTTTTGCATACTCAAAAGCTTCAATTTTGACCCATTTCAGGCACAGAAATGACTTTAAACACACTTATTTTAGTTGACAAAGTCATATTTCACATCCAACAGTCATTTACAGTCAAAAGATTAAATGTTAAAATTTCATCCATATTGACCATTTTGGGATCGTTTGACAGGTCCGGAGTCATCGTTTTTCATCCGAAAATTGATTTTTTGGACTGTACCAAAAATGATTCAAAATGTCAATTGGATCGTGCCTCATGTTGAATGACCACTTTTTAAACCCTCAGAGTGACCAAAATTGCCATTTTTACAGAGTTTTGCTTACTCAAAAGCTTCAATTTTGATCCGTTTCAGGCACAGAAATGACTTTAAACACACTTATTTTAGTTGACAAAGTCATAATTCACATCCAACAGTCATTTACAGTCAAAAGATTAAATGTTAAAATTTCATCCATATTGACCATTTTGGGATCGTTCGACATGTCCGGAGTCATCGTTTTTCATCCGAAAATTGATTTTTTGGATTGTACCAAAAATGATTCAAAATGTCAATTGGATCGTGCCTCATGTTGAATAACCACTTTTTAAACCCTCACAGTGACCAAAATTACCATTTTTACAGAGTTTTGATTACTCAAAAGCTTCAATTTTGACCCCTTTGAGGCACAGAAATGACTTTAAACACACTTATTTTAGTTGACAAAGTCATAATTCACATCCAACAGTCATTTACAGTCAAAAGATTAAATGTTAAAATTTCATCCATATTGACCATTTTGGGATCGTTCGACATGTCCGGAGTCATCGTTTTTCATCCGAAAATTGATTTTTTGGACTGTACCAAAAATGATTCAAAATGGCAATTGGATCGTGCCTCATGTTGAATAACCACTTTTTAAACCCTCAGAGTGACCAAAATTGCCATTTTTACAGAGTTTTGATTGCTCAAAAGCTTCAATTTTGACCCCTTTGAGGCACAGAAATGACTTTAAACACACTTATTTTAGTTGACAAAGTCATATTTCACATCCAAAAGTCATTTACAGTCAAAAGATTAAATGTTAAAATTTCATCCATATTAACCATTTTGAGATCGTTTGACATGTCCGGAGTCATCGTTTTTCATCCGAAAATTGATTTTTTGGATTGTACCAAAAATGATTCAAAATGTCAATTGGATCGTGCCTCATGTTGAATAACCACTTTTTAAACCCTCACAGTGACCAAAATTACCATTTTTACAGAGTTTTGCTTACTCAAAAGCTTCAATTTTGACCCATTTCAGGCACAGAAATGACTTTAAACACACTTATTTTAGTTGACAAAGTCATAATTCACATCCAACAGTCATTTACAGTCAAAAGATTAAATGTTAAAATTTCGTCCATATTGACCATTTTGGGATCATTCGACATGTCAGGAGTCATCGTTTTTCATCCGAAAATTGATTTTTTTGGACTGTACCAAAAATGATTCAAAATGTCAATTGGATCGTGCCTCATGTTGAATAACCACTTTTTAAACCCTCACAGTGACCAAAATTACCATTTTTACAGAGTTTTGATTACTCAAAAGCTTCAATTTTGACCCCTTTGAGGCACAGAAATGACTTTAAACACACTTATTTTAGTTGACAAAGTCATAATTCACATCCAACAGTCATTTACAGTCAAAAGATTAAATGTTAAAATTTCATCCATATTGACCATTTTGGGATCGTTCGACATGTCCGGAGTCATCGTTTTTCATCCGAAAATTTATTTTTTGGACTGTACCAGAAATGATTCAAAATGTCAATTGGATCATGCCTCATGTTGAATAACCACTTTTTAAACCCTCACAGTGACCAAAATTGCCATTTTTACAGAGTTTTGATTACTCAAAAGCTTCAATTTTGACCCCTTTGAGGCACAGAAATGACTTTAAACACACTTATTTTAGTTGACAAAGTCATAATTCACATCCAACAGTCATTTACAGTCAAAAGATTAAATGTTAAAATTTCATCCATATTGACCATTTTGGGATTGTTCGACATGTCCGGAGTCATTGTTTTTCATCCGAAAATTGATTTTTTGGACTGTACCAAAAATCATTCAAAATGTCAATTGGATCGTGCCTCATGTTGAATAACCACTTTTTAAACCCTCACAGTGACCAAAATTGCCAATTTTACAGAGTTTTGCTTACTCAAAAGCTTCAATTTTGACCCATTTCAGGCACAGAAATGACTTTAAACACACTTATTTTAGTTGACAACGTCATATTTCACATCCAACAGTCATTTACAGTCAAAAGATTAAATGTTAAAATTTCATCCATATTGACCATTTTGGGATCGTTTGACATGTCCGGAGTCATCGTTTTTCATCCGAAAATTGATTTTTTGGACTGTACCAAAAATGATTCAAAATGTCAATTGGATCGTGCCTCATGTTGAATGACCACTTTTTAAACCCTCAGAGTGACCAAAATTGCCATTTTTACAGAGTTTTGCTTACTCAAAAGCTTCAATTTTGATCCGTTTCAGGCACAGAAATGACTTTAAACACACTTATTTTAGTTGACAAAGTCATAATTCACATCCAACAGTCATTTAGAGTCAAAAGATTAAATGTTAAAATTTCATCCATATTGACCATTTTGGGATCGTTCGACATGTCCGGAGTCATCGTTTTTCATCCGAAAATTGATTTTTTGGACTGTACCAAAAATGATTCAAAATGTCAATTGGATCGTGCCTCATGTTGAATGACCACTTTTTAAACCCTCACAGTGACCAAAATTGCCATTTTTACAGAGTTTTGATTACTCAAAAGCTTCAATTTTGACCCCTTTGAGGCACAGAAATGACTTTAAACACACTTATTTTACTTGACAAAGTCATAATTCACATCCAACAGTCATTTACAGTCAAAAGATTAAATGTTAAAATTTCATCATTATAGACCATTTTGGGAACGTTCGACAGGTCCGGAGTCATCGTTTTTCATCCGAAAATTGATTTTTTGGATTGTACCAAAAATGATTCAAAATGTCAATTGGATTGTGCCTCATGTTGAATAACCACTTTTTAAACCCTCACAGTGACCAAAATTGCCATTTTTACAGAGTTTTGATTACTCAAAAGCTTCAATTTTGACCCCTTTGAGGCACAGAAATGACTTTAAACACACTTATTTTAGTTGACAAAGTCATAATTCACATGCAACAGTCATTTACAGTCAAAAGATTAAATGTTAAAATTTCATCCATATTGACCATTTTGGGATCGTTCGACATGTCCGGAGTCATCGTTTTTCATCCGAAAATTGATTTTTTGGACTGTACCAGAAATGATTCAAAATGTCAATTGGATCATGCCTCATGTTGAATAACCACTTTTTAAACCCTCACAGTGACCAAAATTGCCATTTTTACAGAGTTTTGATTACTCAAAAGCTTCAATTTTGACCCCTTTAAGGCACAGAAATGACTTTAAACACACTTATTTTAGTTGACAAAGTCATAATTCACATCCAACCAGTCATTTACAGTCAAAAGATTAAATGTTAAAATTTCATCCATATTGACCATTTTGGGATCGTTCGACATGTCCGGAGTCATCGTTTTTCATCCGAAAATTGATTTTTTGGACTGTACCAGAAATGATTCAAAATGTCAATTGGATCATGCCTCATGTTGAATAACCACTTTTTAAACCCTCACAGTGACCAAAATTGCCATTTTTACAGAGTTTTGATTACTCAAAAGCTTCAATTTTGACCCCTTTGAGGCACAGAAATGACTTTAAACACACTTATTTTAGTTGACAAAGTCATAATTCACATCCAACAGTCATTTACAGTCAAAAGATTAAATGTTAAAATTTCATCCATATTGACCATTTTGGGATCGTTCGACATGTCCGGAGTCATCGTTTTTCATCCGAAAATGGATTTTTTGGACTGTACCAAAAATCATTCAAAATGTCAATTGGATCGTGCCTCATGTTGAATAACCACTTTTTAAACCCTCACAGTGACCAAAATTGCCAATTTTACAGAGTTTTGCTTACTGAAAAGCTTCAATTTTGATCCGTTTCAGGCACAGAAATGACTTTAAACACACTTATTTTAGTTGACAAAGTCATAATTCACATCCAACAGTCATTTACAGTCAAAAGATTAAATGTTAAAATTTCATCCATATTGACCATTTTGGGATCGTTCGACATGTCCGGAGTCATTGTTTTTCATCCGAAAATGGATTTTTTGGACTGTACCAAAAATCATTCAAAATGTCAATTGGATCGTGCCTCATGTTGAATAACCACTTTTTAAACCCTCACAGTGACCAAAATTGCCAATTTTACAGAGTTTTGCTTACTCAAAAGCTTCAATTTTGACCCATTTCAGGCACAGAAATGACTTTAAACACACTTATTTTAGTTGACAAAGTCATAATTCACATCCAACATTCATTTACAGTCAAAAGATTAAATGTTAAAATTTCGTCCATATTGACCATTTTGGGATCATTCGACATGTCAGGAGTCATCGTTTTTCATCCGAAAATTGATTTTTTTGGACTGTACCAAAAATGATTCAAAATGTCAATTGGATCGTGCCTCATGTTGAATAACCACTTTTTAAACCCTCACAGTGACCAAAATTGCCATTTTTACAGAGTTTTGATTACTCAAAAGCTTCAATTTTGACCCCTTTGAGGCACAGAAATGACTTTAAACACACTTATTTTAGTTGACAAAGTCATAATTCACATCCAACAGTCATTTAGAGTCAAAAGATTAAATGTTAAAATTTCATCCATATTGACCATTTTGGGATCGTTCGACATATCCGGAGTCATCGTTTTTCATCCGAAAATTGATTTTTTGGACTGTACCAAAAATCATTCAAAATGTCAATTGGATCGTGCCTCATGTTGAATAGCCACTTTTTAAACCCTCACAGTGACCAAAATTGCCAATTTTACAGAGTTTTGCTTACACAAAAGCTTCAATTTTGACCCCTTTGAGGCACAGAAATGACTTTAAACACACTTATTTTAGTTGACAAAGTCATAATTCACATCCAACAGTCATTTACAGTCAAAAGATTAAATGTTAAAATGTCATCATTATAGACCATTTTGGGAACGTTTGACAGGTCCGGAGTCATCGTTTTTCATCCGAAAATTGATTTTTTGGATTGTACCAAAAATGATTCAAAATGTCAATTGGATCGTGCCTCATGTTGAATAACCACTTTTTAAACCCTCACAGTGACCAAAATTACCATTTTTACAGAGTTTTGATTACTCAAAAGCTTCAATTTTGACCCCTTTGAGGCACAGAAATGACTTTAAACACACTTATTTTAGTTGACAAAGTCATAATTCACATCCAACAGTCATTTACAGTCAAAAGATTAAATGTTAAAATTTCATCCATATTGACCATTTTGGGATCGTTCGACATGTCCGGAGTCATCGTTTTTCATCCGAAAATTGATTTTTTGGACTGTACCAAAAATGATTCAAAATGGCAATT
The DNA here is from genome assembly GCF_964263255.1 of Lissotriton vulgaris. Taxonomy (NCBI): domain Eukaryota; kingdom Metazoa; phylum Chordata; class Amphibia; order Caudata; family Salamandridae; genus Lissotriton; species Lissotriton vulgaris. The sequence goes on from NW_028242265.1 coordinate 34,777, forward strand.
GGATCGTGCCTCATGTTGAATAACCACTTTTTAAACCCTCAGAGTGACCAAAATTGCCATTTTTACAGAGTTTTGATTACTCAAAAGCTTCAATTTTGACCCCTTTGAGGCACAGAAATGACTTTAAACACACTTATTTTAGTTGCCAAAGTCATAATTCACATCCAACAGTCATTTACAGTCAAAAGATTAAATGTTAAAATTTCATCCATATTGACCATTTTGGGATCGTTCGGCATGTCCGGAGTCATCGTTTTTCATCCGAAAATTGATTTTTTGGACTGTACCAGAAATGATTAAAAATGTCAATTGGATCGTGCCTCATGTTGAATAACCACTTTTTAAACCCTCACAGTGACCAAAATTGCCAATTTTACAGAGTTTTGCTTACTCAAAAGCTTCAATTTTGACCCATTTCAGGCACAGAAATGACTTTAAACACACTTATTTTAGTTGACAAAGTCATAATTCACATCCAACAGTCATTTACAGTCAAAAGATTAAATGTTAAAATTTCATCCATATTGACCATTTTGGGATCGTTTGACATGTCCGGAGTCATCGTTTTTCATCCGAAAATTGATTTTTTGGACTGTACCAGAAATGATTCAAAATGTCAATTGGATCATGCCTCATGTTGAATAACCACTTTTTAAACCCTCACAGTGACCAAAATTGCCATTTTTACAGAGTTTTGATTACTCAAAAGCTTCAATTTTGACCCCTTTGAGGCACAGAAATGACTTTAAACACACTTATTTTAGTTGACAAAGTCATAATTCACATCCAACAGTCATTTACAGTAAAAGATTAAATGTTAAAATTTCATCCATATTGACCATTTTGGGATCGTTCGACATGTCCGGAGTCATCGTTTTTCATCCGAAAATTGATTTTTTGGACTGTACCAAAAATCATTCAAAATGTCAATTGGATCGTGCCTCATGTTGAATAACCACTTTTTAAACCCTCACAGTGACCAAAATTGCCAATTTTACAGAGTTTTGCTTACTCAAAAGCTTCAATTTTGACCCCTTTGAGGCACAGAAATGACTTTAAACACACTTATTTTAGTTGACAAAGTCATAATTCACATCCAACAGTCATTTACAGTCAAAAGATTAAATGTTAAAATTTCATCCATATTGACCATTTTGGGATCGTTCGGCATGTCCGGAGTCATCGTTTTTCATCCGAAAATTGATTTTTTGGACTGTACCAGAAATGATTAAAAATGTCAATTGGATCGTGCCTCATGTTGAATAACCACTTTTTAAACCCTCACAGTGACCAAAATTGCCATTTTTACAGAGTTTTGATTACTCAAAAGCTTCAATTTTGACCCCTTTGAGGCACAGTAATGACTTTAAACACACTTATTTTAGTTGACAAAGTCATAATTCACATCCAACAGTCATTTACAGTCAAAAGATTAAATGTTAAAATTTCATCCATATTGACCATTTTGGGATCGTTCGACATGTCCGGAGTTATCGTTTTTCATCTGAAAATTGATTTTTTGGACTGTACCAAAAATCATTCAAAATGTCAATTGGATCGTGCCTCATGTTGAATAACCACTTTTTAAACCCTCACAGTGACCAAAATTGCCAATTTTACAGAGTTTTGCTTACTCAAAAGCTTCAATTTTGACTAATTTCAGGCACAGAAATGACTTTAAACACACTTATTTTAGTTGACAAAGTCATAATTCACATCCAACAGTCATTTACAGTCAAAAGATTAAATGTTAAAATTTCGTCCATATTGACCATTTTGGGATCATTCGACATGTCAGGAGTCATCGTTTTTCATCCGAAAATTGATTTTTTTGGACTGTACCAAAAATGATTCAAAATGTCAATTGGATCGTGCCTCATGTTGAATAACCAGTTTTAACCCCTCACAGTGACCAAAATTGCCATTTTTACAGAGTTTTGATTACTCAAAAGCTTCAATTTTGACCCCTTTGAGGCACAGAAATGACTTTAAACACACTTATTTTACTTGACAAAGTCATAATTCACATCCAACAGTCATTTAGAGTCAAAACATTAAATGTTAAAATTTCATCCATATTGACCATTTTGGGATCGTTCGACATGTCCGGAGTCATCGTTTTTCATCCGAAAATTGATTTTTTGGACTGTACCAAAAATCATTCAAAATGTCAATTGGATCGTGCCTCATGTTGAATAGCCACTTTTTAAACCCTCACAGTGACCAAAATTGCCAATTTTACAGAGTTTTGCTTACTCAAAAGCTTCAATTTTGACCCATTTCAGGCACAGAAATGACTTTAAACACACTTATTTTAGTTGACAAAGTCATATTTCACATCCAACAGTCATTTACAGTCAAAAGATAAAATGTTAAAATTTCATCCATATTGACCATTTTGGGATCGTTCGGCATGTCCGGAGTCATCGTTTTTCATCCGAAAATTGATTTTTTGGACTGTACCAGAAATGATTCAAAATGTCAATTGGATCGTGCCTCATGTTGAATAACCACTTTTTAAACCCTCACAGTGACCAAAATTGCCAATTTTACAGAGTTTTGCTTACTCAAAAGCTTCAATTTTGACCCATTTCAGGCACAGAAATGACTTTAAACACACTTATTTTAGTTGACAAAGTCATAATTCACATCCAACAGTCATTTACAGTCAAAAGATTAAATGTTAAAATTTCATCCATATTGACCATTTTGGGATCGTTTGACATGTCCGGAGTCATCGTTTTTCATCCGAAAATTGATTTTTTGGACTGTACCAAAAATGATTCAAAATGTCTTATGGATCGTGCATCATGTTGAATGACCACTTTTTAAACCCTCACAGTGACCAAAATTGCCATTTTTACAGAGTTTTGATAACTCAAAAGCTTCAATTTTGACCCCTTTGAGGCACAGAAATGACTTTAAACACACTTATTTTACTTGACAAAGTCATAATTCACATCCAACAGTCATTTACAGTCAAAAGATTAAATGTTGAAATTTCATCCATATTGACCATTTTGGGATCGTTCGACATGTCCGGAGTCATTGTTTTTCATCCGAAAATTGATTTTTTGGACTGTACCAAAAATCATTCAAAATGTCAATTGGATCGTGCCTCATGTTGAATAACCACTTTTTAAACCCTCACAGTGACCAAAATTGCCAATTTTACAGAGTTTTGCTTACTCAAAAGCTTCAATTTTGACCCATTTCAGGCACAGAAATGACTTTAAACACACTTATTTTAGTTGACAAAGTCATATTTCACATCCAACAGTCATTTACAGTCAAAAGATTAAATGTTAAAATTTCATCCATATTGACCATTTTGGGATCGTTTGACATGTCCGGAGTCATCGTTTTTCATTCGAAAATTGATTTTTTGGACTGTACCAAAAATGATTCAAAATGTCAATTGGATCGTGCCTCATGTTGAATGACCACTTTTTAAACCCTCAGAGTGACCAAAATTGCCATTTTTACAGAGTTTTGCTTACTCAAAAGCTTCAATTTTGATCCGTTTCAGGCACAGAAATGACTTTAAACACACTTATTTTAGTTGACAAAGTCATAATTCACATCCAACAGTCATTTACAGTCAAAAGATTAAATGTTAAAATTTCATCCATATTGACCATTTTGGGATCGTTCGACATGTCCGGAGTCATTGTTTTTCATCCGAAAATTGATTTTTTGGACTGTACCAAAAATCATTCAAAATGTCAATTGGATCGTGCCTCATGTTGAATAACCACTTTTTAAACCCTCACAGTGACCAAAATTGCCAATTTTACAGAGTTTTGCTTACTCAAAAGCTTCAATTTTGACCCATTTCAGGCACAGAAATGACTTTAAACACACTTATTTTAGTTGACAAAGTCATAATTCACATCCAACATTCATTTACAGTCAAAAGATTAAATGTTAAAATTTCGTCCATATTGACCATTTTGGGATCATTCGACATGTCAGGAGTCATCGTTTTTCATCCGAAAATTGATTTTTTTGGACTGTACCAAAAATGATTCAAAATGTCAATTGGATCGTGCCTCATGTTGAATAACCACTTTTTAAACCCTCAGAGTGACCAAAATTGCCATTTTTACAGAGTTTTGATTACTCAAAAGCTTCAATTTTGACCCCTTTGAGGCACAGAAATGACTTTAAACACACTTATTTTAGTTGACAAAGTCATAATTCACATCCAACAGTCATTTACAGTCAAAAGATTAAATGATAAAATTTCGTCCATATTGACCATTTTGGGATCATTCGACATGTCAGGAGTCATCGTTTTTCATCCGAAAATTGATTTTTTTGGACTGTACCAAAAATGATTCAAAATGTCAATTGGATCGTGCCTCATGTTGAATAACCAGTTTTAACCCCTCACAGTGACCAAAATTGCCATTTTTACAGAGTTTTGATTACTCAAAAGCTTCAATTTTGACCCCTTTGAGGCACAGAAATGACTTTAAACACACTTATTTTACTTGACAAAGTCATAATTCACATCCAACAGTCATTTAGAGTCAAAACATTAAATGTTAAAATTTCATCCATATTGACCATTTTGGGATCGTTCGACATGTCCGGAGTCATCGTTTTTCATCCGAAAATTGATTTTTTGGACTGTACCAAAAATCATTCAAAATGTCAATTGGATCGTGCCTCATGTTGAATAGCCACTTTTTAAACCCTCACAGTGACCAAAATTGCCAATTTTACAGAGTTTTGCTTACTCAAAAGCTTCAATTTTGACCCATTTCAGGCACAGAAATGACTTTAAACACACTTATTTTAGTTGACAAAGTCATATTTCACATCCAACAGTCATTTACAGTCAAAAGATAAAATGTTAAAATTTCATCCATATTGACCATTTTGGGATCGTTCGGCATGTCCGGAGTCATCGTTTTTCATCCGAAAATTGATTTTTTGGACTGTACCAGAAATGATTCAAAATGTCAATTGGATCGTGCCTCATGTTGAATAACCACTTTTTAAACCCTCACAGTGACCAAAATTGCCAATTTTACAGAGTTTTGCTTACTCAAAAGCTTCAATTTTGACCCATTTCAGGCACAGAAATGACTTTAAACACACTTATTTTAGTTGACAAAGTCATAATTCACATCCAACAGTCATTTACAGTCAAAAGATTAAATGTTAAAATTTCATCCATATTGACCATTTTGGGATCGTTTGACATGTCCGGAGTCATCGTTTTTCATCCGAAAATGGATTTTTTGGACTGTACCAAAAATGATTCAAAATGTCAATTGGATCGTGCATCATGTTGAATGACCACTTTTTAAACCCTCACAGTGACCAAAATTGCCATTTTTACAGAGTTTTGATTACTCAAAAGCTTCAATTTTGACCCCTTTGAGGCACAGAAATGACTTTAAACACACTTATTTTACTTGACAAAGTCATAATTCACATCCAACAGTCATTTACAGTCAAAAGATTAAATGTTGAAATTTCATCCATATTGACCATTTTGGGATCGTTCGACATGTCCGGAGTCATCGTTTTTTATCCGAAAATTGATTTTTTGGACTGTACCAGAAATGATTCAAAATGTCAATTGGATCATGCCTCATGTTGAATAACCACTTTTTAAACCCTCACAGTGACCAAAATTGCCATTTTTACAGAGTTTTGATTACTCAAAAGCTTCAATTTTGACCCCTTTGAGGCACAGAAATGACTTTAAACACACTTATTTTAGTTGACAAAGTCATAATTCACATCCAACAGTCATTTACAGTCAAAAGATTAAATGTTAAAATTTCATCCATATTGACCATTTTGGGATCGTTCGGCATGTCCGGAGTCATCGTTTTTCATCCGAAAATTGATTTTTTGGACTGTACCAGAAATGATTAAAAATGTCAATTGGATCGTGCCTCATGTTGAATAACCACTTTTTAAACCCTCACAGTGACCAAAATTGCCATTTTTACAGAGTTTTGATTACTCAAAAGCTTCAATTTTGACCCCTTTGAGGCACAGTAATGACTTTAAACACACTTATTTTAGTTGACAAAGTCATAATTCACATCCAACAGTCATTTACAGTCAAAAGATTAAATGTTAAAATTTCATCCATATTGACCATTTTGGGATCGTTCGACATGTCCGGAGTTATCGTTTTTCATCTGAAAATTGATTTTTTGGACTGTACCAAAAATCATTCAAAATGTCAATTGGATCGTGCCTCATGTTGAATAACCACTTTTTAAACCCTCACAGTGACCAAAATTGCCAATTTTACAGAGTTTTGCTTACTCAAAAGCTTCAATTTTGACTCATTTCAGGCACAGAAATGACTTTAAACACACTTATTTTAGTTGACAAAGTCATAATTCACATCCAACAGTCATTTACAGTCAAAAGATTAAATGTTAAAATTTCGTCCATATTGACCATTTTGGGATCATTCGACATGTCAGGAGTCATCGTTTTTCATCAGAAAATTGATTTTTTTGGACTGTACCAAAAATGATTCAAAATGTCAATTGGATCGTGCCTCATGTTGAATAACCAGTTTTAACCCCTCACAGTGACCAAAATTGCCATTTTTACAGAGTTTTGATTACTCAAAAGCTTCAATTTTGACCCCTTTGAGGCACAGAAATGACTTTAAACACACTTATTTTAGTTGACAAAGTCATAATTCACATCCAACAGTCATTTAGAGTCAAAACATTAAATGTTAAAATTTCATCCATATTGACCATTTTGGGATCGTTCGACATGTCCGGAGTCATCGTTTTTCATCCGAAAATTGATTTTTTGGACTGTACCAAAAATCATTCAAAATGTCAATTGGATCGTGCCTCATGTTGAATAACCACTTTTTAACCCTCACAGTGACCAAAATTGCCAATTTTACAGAGTTTTGCTTACTCAAAAGCTTCAATTTTGACGCATTTGAGGCACAGAAATGACTTTAAACACCCTTATTTTAGTTGACAAAGTCATAATTCACATCCAACAGTCATTTACAGTCAAAAGATTAAATGTTAAAATTTCATCCATATTGACCATTTTGGGATCGTTCGGCATGTCCGGAGTCATCGTTTTTCATCCGAAAATTGATTTTTTGGACTGTACCAGAAATGATTCAAAATGTCAATTGGATCATGCCTCATGTTGAATAACCACTTTTTAAACCCTCACAGTGACCAAAATTGCCATTTTTACAGAGTTTTGATTACTCAAAAGCTTCAATTTTGACCCCTTTGAGGCACAGAAATGACTTTAAACACACTTATTTTAGTTGACAAAGTCATAATTCACATCCAACAGTCATTTACAGTCAAAAGATTAACTGTTAAAATTTCATCCATATTGACCATTTTGGGATCGTTCGACATGTCCGGAGTCATCGTTTTTCATCCGAAAATTGATTTTTTGGACTGTACCAAAAATCATTCAAAATGTCAGTTGGATCGTGCCTCATGTTGAATAACCACTTTTTAAACCCTCACAGTGACCAAAATTGCCAATTTTACAGAGTTTTGCTTACTCAAAAGCTTCAATTTTGACCCATTTCAGGCACAGAAATGACTTTAAACACACTTATTTTAGTTGACAAAGTCATATTTCACATCCAACAGTCATTTACAGTCAAAAGATTAAATGTTAAAATTTCATCCATATTGACCATTTTGGGATCGTTTGACATGTCCGGAGTCATCGTTTTTCATTCGAAAATTGATTTTTTGGACTGTACCAAAAATGATTCAAAATGTCAATTGGATCGTGCCTCATGTTGAATGACCACTTTTTAAACCCTCAGAGTGACCAAAATTGCCATTTTTACAGAGTTTTGCTTACTCAAAAGCTTCAATTTTGATCCGTTTCAGGCACAGAAATGACTTTAAACACACTTATTTTAGTTGACAAAGTCATAATTCACATCCAACAGTCATTTACAGTCAAAAGATTAAATGTTAAAATTTCATCCATATTGACCATTTTGGGATCGTTCGACATGTCCGGAGTCATTGTTTTTCATCCGAAAATTGATTTTTTGGACTGTACCAAAAATCATTCAAAATGTCAATTGGATCGTGCCTCATGTTGAATAACCACTTTTTAAACCCTCACAGTGACCAAAATTGCCAATTTTACAGAGTTTTGCTTACTCAAAAGCTTCAATTTTGACCCATTTCAGGCACAGAAATGACTTTAAACACACTTATTTTAGTTGACAAAGTCATAATTCACATCCAACATTCATTTACAGTCAAAAGATTAAATGTTAAAATTTCGTCCATATTGACCATTTTGGGATCATTCGACATGTCAGGAGTCATCGTTTTTCATCCGAAAATTGATTTTTTTGGACTGTACCAAAAATGATTCAAAATGTCAATTGGATCGTGCCTCATGTTGAATAACCACTTTTTAAACCCTCACAGTGACCAAAATTGCCATTTTTACAGAGTTTTGATTACTCAAAAGCTTCAATTTTGACCCCTTTGAGGCACAGAAATGACTTTAAACACACTTATTTTAGTTGACAAAGTCATAATTCACATCCAACAGTCATTTACAGTCAAAAGATTAAATGTTAAAATTTCATCATTATAGACCATTTTGGGAACGTTCGACAGGTCCGGAGTCATCGTTTTTCATCCGAAAATTGATTTTTTGGATTGTACCAAAAATGATTCAAAATGTCAATTGGATCGTGCCTCATGTTGAATAACCACTTTTTAAACCCTCACAGTGACCAAAATTACCATTTTTACAGAGTTTTGATTACTCAAAAGCTTCAATTTTGACCCCTTTGAGGCACAGAAATGACTTTAAACACACTTATTTTAGTTGACAAAGTCATAATTCACATCCAACAGTCATTTACAGTCAAAAGATTAAATGTTAAAATTTCATCCATATTGACCATTTTGGGATCGTTCGACATGTCCGGAGTCATCGTTTTTCATCCGAAAATTGATTTTTTGGACTGTACCAAAAATGATTCAAAATGGCAATTGGATCGTGCCTCATGTTGAATAACCACTTTTTAAACCCTCAGAGTGACCAAAATTGCCATTTTTACAGAGTTTTGATTACTCAAAAGCTTCAATTTTGACCCCTTTGAGGCACAGAAATGACTTTAAACACACTTATTTTAGTTGACAAAGTCATAATTCACATCCAACAGTCATTTACAGTCAAAAGATTAAATGTTAAAATTTCATCCATATTGACCATTTTGGGATCGTTCGACATGTCCGGAGTCATCGTTTTTCATCCGAAAATTGATTTTTTGGACTGTACCAAAAATCATTCAAAATGTCAATTGGATCGTGCCTCATGTTGAATAACCACTTTTTAAACCCTCACAGTGACCAAAATTGCCAATTTTACAGAGTTTTGCTTACTCAAAAGCTTCAATTTTGACCCATTTCAGGCACAGAAATGACTTTAAACACACTTATTTTAGTTGACAAAGTCATATTTCACATCCAACAGTCATTTACAGTCAAAAGATTAAATGTTAAAATTTCATCCATATTGACCATTTTGGGATCGTTTGACATGTCCGGAGTCATCGTTTTTCATCCGAAAATTGATTTTTTGGACTGTACCAAAAATGATTCAAAATGGCAATTGGATCGTGCCTCATGTTGAATAACCACTTTTTAAACCCTCAGAGTGACCAAAATTGCCATTTTTTACAGAGTTTTGATTACTCAAAAGCTTCAATTTTGACCCCTTTGAGGCACAGAAATGACTTTAAACACACTTATTTTAGTTGACAAAGTCATAATTCACATCCAACAGTCATTTACAGTCAAAAGATTAAATGTTAAAATTTCATCCATATTGACCATTTTGGGATCGTTCGGCATGTCCGGAGTCATCGTTTTTCATCCGAAAATTGATTTTTTGGACTGTACCAGAAATGATTAAAAATGTCAATTGGATCGTGCCTCATGTTGAATAACCACTTTTTAAACCCTCACAGTGACCAAAATTGCCATTTTTACAGAGTTTTGATTACTCAAAAGCTTCAATTTTGACCCCTTTGAGGCACAGTAATGACTTTAAACACACTTATTTTAGTTGACAAAGTCATAATTCACATCCAACAGTCATTTACAGTCAAAAGATTAAATGTTAAAATTTCATCCATATTGACCATTTTGGGATCGTTCGACATGTCCGGAGTTATCGTTTTTCATCTGAAAATTGATTTTTTGGACTGTACCAAAAATCATTCAAAATGTCAATTGGATCGTGCCTCATGTTGAATAACCACTTTTTAAACCCTCACAGTGACCAAAATTGCCAATTTTACAGAGTTTTGCTTACTCAAAAGCTTCAATTTTGACCCATTTCAGGCACAGAAATGACTTTAAACACACTTATTTTAGTTGACAAAGTCATAATTCACATCCAACAGTCATTTACAGTCAAAAGATTAAATGTTAAAATTTCGTCCATATTGACCATTTTGGGATCATTCGACATGTCAGGAGTCATCGTTTTTCATCCGAAAATTGATTTTTTTGGACTGTACCAAAAATGATTCAAAATGTCAATTGGATCGTGCCTCATGTTGAATAACCACTTTTTAAACCCTCACAGTGACCAAAATTACCATTTTTACAGAGTTTTGATTACTCAAAAGCTTCAATTTTGACCCCTTTGAGGCACAGAAATGACTTTAAACACACTTATTTTAGTTGACAAAGTCATAATTCACATCCAACAGTCATTTACAGTCAAAAGATTAAATGTTAAAATTTCATCCATATTGACCATTTTGGGATCGTTCGGCATGTCCGGAGTCATCGTTTTTCATCCGAAAATTGATTTTTTGGACTGTACCAGAAATGATTCAAAATGTCAATTGGATCGTGCCTCATGTTGAATAACCACTTTTTAAACCCTCACAGTGACCAAAATTGCCAATTTTACAGAGTTTTGCTTACTCAAAAGCTTCAATTTTGACCCATTTCAGGCACAGAAATGACTTTAAACACACTTATTTTAGTTGACAAAGTCATAATTCACATCCAACAGTCATTTACAGTCAAAAGATTAAATGTTAAAATTTCATCCATATTGACCATTTTGGGATCGTTTGACATGTCCGGAGTCATCGTTTTTCATCCGAAAATTGATTTTTTGGACTGTACCAAAAATGATTCAAAATGTCTTATGGATCGTGCATCATGTTGAATGACCACTTTTTAAACCCTCACAGTGACCAAAATTGCCATTTTTACAGAGTTTTGATTACTCAAAAGCTTCAATTTTGACCCCTTTGAGGCACAGAAATGACTTTAAACACACTTATTTTACTTGACAAAGTCATAATTCACATCCAACAGTCATTTACAGTCAAAAGATTAAATGTTGAAATTTCATCCATATTGACCATTTTGGGATCGTTCGACATGTCCGGAGTCATCGTTTTTCATCCGAAAATTGATTTTTTGGACTGTACCAGAAATGATTCAAAATGTCAATTGGATCATGCCTCATGTTGAATAACCACTTTTTAAACCCTCACAGTGACCAAAATTGCCATTTTTACAGAGTTTTGATTACTCAAAAGCTTCAATTTTGACCCCTTTGAGGCACAGAAATGACTTTAAACACACTTATTTTAGTTGACAAAGTCATAATTCACATCCAACAGTCATTTACAGTCAAAAGATTAAATGTTAAAATTTCATCCATATTGACCATTTTGGGATCGTTCGACATGTCCGGAGTCATCGTTTTTCATCCGAAAATTGATTTTTTGGACTGTACCAAAAATCATTCAAAATGTCAATTGGATCGTGCCTCATGTTGAATAACCACTTTTTAAACCCTCACAGTGACCAAAATTGCCAATTTTACAGAGTTTTGCTTACTCAAAAGCTTCAATTTTGACCCATTTCAGGCACAGAAATGACTTTAAACACACTTATTTTAGTTGACAAAGTCATAATTCACATCCAACAGTCATTTACAGTCAAAAGATTAAATGTTAAAATTTCATCCATATTGACCATTTTGGGATCGTTTGACATGTCCGGAGTCATCGTTTTTCATCCGAAAATGGATTTTTTGGACTGTACCAAAAATGATTCAAAATGTCAATTGGATCGTGCATCATGTTGAATGACCACTTTTTAAACCCTCACAGTGACCAAAATTGCCATTTTTACAGAGTTTTGATTACTCAAAAGCTTCAATTTTGACCCCTTTGAGGCACAGAAATGACTTTAAACACACTTATTTTACTTGACAAAGTCATAATTCACATCCAACAGTCATTTACAGTCAAAAGATTAAATGTTGAAATTTCATCCATATTGACCATTTTGGGATCGTTCGACATGTCCGGAGTCATCGTTTTTTATCCGAAAATTGATTTTTTGGACTGTACCAGAAATGATTCAAAATGTCAATTGGATCATGCCTCATGTTGAATAACCACTTTTTAAACCCTCACAGTGACCAAAATTGCCATTTTTACAGAGTTTTGATTACTCAAAAGCTTCAATTTTGACCCCTTTGAGGCACAGAAATGACTTTAAACACACTTATTTTAGTTGACAAAGTCATAATTCACATCCAACAGTCATTTACAGTCAAAAGATTAAATGTTAAAATTTCATCCATATTGACCATTTTGGGATCGTTCGGCATGTCCGGAGTCATCGTTTTTCATCCGAAAATTGATTTTTTGGACTGTACCAGAAATGATTAAAAATGTCAATTGGATCGTGCCTCATGTTGAATAACCACTTTTTAAACCCTCACAGTGACCAAAATTGCCATTTTTACAGAGTTTTGATTACTCAAAAGCTTCAATTTTGACCCCTTTGAGGCACAGTAATGACTTTAAACACACTTATTTTAGTTGACAAAGTCATAATTCACATCCAACAGTCATTTACAGTCAAAAGATTAAATGTTAAAATTTCATCCATATTGACCATTTTGGGATCGTTCGACATGTCCGGAGTTATCGTTTTTCATCTGAAAATTGATTTTTTGGACTGTACCAAAAATCATTCAAAATGTCAATTGGATCGTGCCTCATGTTGAATAACCACTTTTTAAACCCTCACAGTGACCAAAATTGCCAATTTTACAGAGTTTTGCTTACTCAAAAGCTTCAATTTTGACTCATTTCAGGCACAGAAATGACTTTAAACACACTTATTTTAGTTGACAAAGTCATAATTCACATCCAACAGTCATTTACAGTCAAAAGATTAAATGTTAAAATTTCGTCCATATTGACCATTTTGGGATCATTCGACATGTCAGGAGTCATCGTTTTTCATCCGAAAATTGATTTTTTTGGACTGTACCAAAAATGATTCAAAATGTCAATTGGATCGTGCCTCATGTTGAATAACCAGTTTTAACCCCTCACAGTGACCAAAATTGCCATTTTTACAGAGTTTTGATTACTCAAAAGCTTCAATTTTGACCCCTTTGAGGCACAGAAATGACTTTAAACACACTTATTTTAGTTGACAAAGTCATAATTCACATCCAACAGTCATTTAGAGTCAAAACATTAAATGTTAAAATTTCATCCATATTGACCATTTTGGGATCGTTCGACATGTCCGGAGTCATCGTTTTTCATCCGAAAATTGATTTTTTGGACTGTACCAAAAATCATTCAAAATGTCAATTGGATCGTGCCTCATGTTGAATAACCACTTTTTAACCCTCACAGTGACCAAAATTGCCAATTTTACAGAGTTTTGCTTACTCAAAAGCTTCAATTTTGACGCATTTGAGGCACAGAAATGACTTTAAACACCCTTATTTTAGTTGACAAAGTCATAATTCACATCCAACAGTCATTTACAGTCAAAAGATTAAATGTTAAAATTTCATCCATATTGACCATTTTGGGATCGTTCGGCATGTCCGGAGTCATCGTTTTTCATCCGAAAATTGATTTTTTGGACTGTACCAGAAATGATTCAAAATGTCAATTGGATCATGCCTCATGTTGAATAACCACTTTTTAAACCCTCACAGTGACCAAAATTGCCATTTTTACAGAGTTTTGATTACTCAAAAGCTTCAATTTTGACCCCTTTGAGGCACAGAAATGACTTTAAACACACTTATTTTAGTTGACAAAGTCATAATTCACATCCAACAGTCATTTACAGTCAAAAGATTAACTGTTAAAATTTCATCCATATTGACCATTTTGGGATCGTTCGACATGTCCGGAGTCATCGTTTTTCATCCGAAAATTGATTTTTTGGACTGTACCAAAAATCATTCAAAATGTCAGTTGGATCGTGCCTCATGTTGAATAACCACTTTTTAAACCCTCACAGTGACCAAAATTGCCAATTTTACAGAGTTTTGCTTACTCAAAAGCTTCAATTTTGACCCATTTCAGGCACAGAAATGACTTTAAACACACTTATTTTAGTTGACAAAGTCATATTTCACATCCAACAGTCATTTACAGTCAAAAGATTAAATGTTAAAATTTCATCCATATTGACCATTTTGGGATCGTTTGACATGTCCGGAGTCATCGTTTTTCATTCGAAAATTGATTTTTTGGACTGTACCAAAAATGATTCAAAATGTCAATTGGATCGTGCCTCATGTTGAATGACCACTTTTTAAACCCTCAGAGTGACCAAAATTGCCATTTTTACAGAGTTTTGCTTACTCAAAAGCTTCAATTTTGATCCGTTTCAGGCACAGAAATGACTTTAAACACACTTATTTTAGTTGACAAAGTCATAATTCACATCCAACAGTCATTTACAGTCAAAAGATTAAATGTTAAAATTTCATCCATATTGACCATTTTGGGATCGTTCGACATGTCCGGAGTCATTGTTTTTCATCCGAAAATTGATTTTTTGGACTGTACCAAAAATCATTCAAAATGTCAATTGGATCGTGCCTCATGTTGAATAACCACTTTTTAAACCCTCACAGTGACCAAAATTGCCAATTTTACAGAGTTTTGCTTACTCAAAAGCTTCAATTTTGACCCATTTCAGGCACAGAAATGACTTTAAACACACTTATTTTAGTTGACAAAGTCATAATTCACATCCAACATTCATTTACAGTCAAAAGATTAAATGTTAAAATTTCGTCCATATTGACCATTTTGGGATCATTCGACATGTCAGGAGTCATCGTTTTTCATCCGAAAATTGATTTTTTTGGACTGTACCAAAAATGATTCAAAATGTCAATTGGATCGTGCCTCATGTTGAATAACCACTTTTTAAACCCTCACAGTGACCAAAATTGCCATTTTTACAGAGTTTTGATTACTCAAAAGCTTCAATTTTGACCCCTTTGAGGCACAGAAATGACTTTAAACACACTTATTTTAGTTGACAAAGTCATAATTCACATCCAACAGTCATTTACAGTCAAAAGATTAAATGTTAAAATTTCATCATTATAGACCATTTTGGGAACGTTCGACAGGTCCGGAGTCATCGTTTTTCATCCGAAAATTGATTTTTTGGATTGTACCAAAAATGATTCAAAATGTCAATTGGATCGTGCCTCATGTTGAATAACCACTTTTTAAACCCTCACAGTGACCAAAATTACCATTTTTACAGAGTTTTGATTACTCAAAAGCTTCAATTTTGACCCCTTTGAGGCACAGAAATGACTTTAAACACACTTATTTTAGTTGACAAAGTCATAATTCACATCCAACAGTCATTTACAGTCAAAAGATTAAATGTTAAAATTTCATCCATATTGACCATTTTGGGATCGTTCGACATGTCCGGAGTCATCGTTTTTCATCCGAAAATTGATTTTTTGGACTGTACCAAAAATGATTCAAAATGGCAATTGGATCGTGCCTCATGTTGAATAACCACTTTTTAAACCCTCAGAGTGACCAAAATTGCCATTTTTACAGAGTTTTGATTACTCAAAAGCTTCAATTTTGACCCCTTTGAGGCACAGAAATGACTTTAAACACACTTATTTTAGTTGACAAAGTCATAATTCACATCCAACAGTCATTTACAGTCAAAAGATTAAATGTTAAAATTTCATCCATATTGACCATTTTGGGATCGTTCGACATGTCCGGAGTCATCGTTTTTCATCCGAAAATTGATTTTTTGGACTGTACCAAAAATCATTCAAAATGTCAATTGGATCGTGCCTCATGTTGAATAACCACTTTTTAAACCCTCACAGTGACCAAAATTGCCAATTTTACAGAGTTTTGCTTACTCAAAAGCTTCAATTTTGACCCATTTCAGGCACAGAAATGACTTTAAACACACTTATTTTAGTTGACAAAGTCATATTTCACATCCAATAGTCATTTACAGTCAAAAGATTAAATGTTAAAATTTCATCCATATTGACCATTTTGGGATCGTTTGACATGTCCGGAGTCATCGTTTTTCATCCGAAAATTGATTTTTTGGACTGTACCAAAAATGATTCAAAATGGCAATTGGATCGTGCCTCATGTTGAATAACCACTTTTTAAACCCTCAGAGTGACCAAAATTGCCATTTTTTACAGAGTTTTGATTACTCAAAAGCTTCAATTTTGACCCCTTTGAGGCACAGAAATGACTTTAAACACACTTATTTTAGTTGACAAAGTCATAATTCACATCCAACAGTCATTTACAGTCAAAAGATTAAATGTTAAAATTTCATCCATATTGACCATTTTGGGATCGTTCGGCATGTCCGGAGTCATCGTTTTTCATCCGAAAATTGATTTTTTGGACTGTACCAGAAATGATTAAAAATGTCAATTGGATCGTGCCTCATGTTGAATAACCACTTTTTAAACCCTCACAGTGACCAAAATTGCCATTTTTACAGAGTTTTGATTACTCAAAAGCTTCAATTTTGACCCCTTTGAGGCACAGTAATGACTTTAAACACACTTATTTTAGTTGACAAAGTCATAATTCACATCCAACAGTCATTTACAGTCAAAAGATTAAATGTTAAAATTTCATCCATATTGACCATTTTGGGATCGTTCGACATGTCCGGAGTTATCGTTTTTCATCTGAAAATTGATTTTTTGGACTGTACCAAAAATCATTCAAAATGTCAATTGGATCGTGCCTCATGTTGAATAACCACTTTTTAAACCCTCACAGTGACCAAAATTGCCAATTTTACAGAGTTTTGCTTACTCAAAAGCTTCAATTTTGACCCATTTCAGGCACAGAAATGACTTTAAACACACTTATTTTAGTTGACAAAGTCATAATTCACATCCAACAGTCATTTACAGTCAAAAGATTAAATGTTAAAATTTCGTCCATATTGACCATTTTGGGATCATTCGACATGTCAGGAGTCATCGTTTTTCATCCGAAAATTGATTTTTTTGGACTGTAACAAAAATGATTCAAAATGTCAATTGGATCGTGCCTCATGTTGAATAACCACTTTTTAAACCCTCACAGTGACCAAAATTACCATTTTTACAGAGTTTTGATTACTCAAAAGCTTCAATTTTGACCCCTTTGAGGCACAGAAATGACTTTAAACACACTTATTTTAGTTGACAAAGTCATAATTCACATCCAACAGTCATTTACAGTCAAAAGATTAAATGTTAAAATTTCATCCATATTGACCATTTTGGGATCGTTCGGCATGTCCGGAGTCATCGTTTTTCATCCGAAAATTGATTTTTTGGACTGTACCAGAAATGATTCAAAATGTCAATTGGATCGTGCCTCATGTTGAATAACCACTTTTTAAACCCTCACAGTGACCAAAATTGCCAATTTTACAGAGTTTTGCTTACTCAAAAGCTTCAATTTTGACCCATTTCAGGCACAGAAATGACTTTAAACACACTTATTTTAGTTGACAAAGTCATAATTCACATCCAACAGTCATTTACAGTCAAAAGATTAAATGTTAAAATTTCATCCATATTGACCATTTTGGGATCGTTTGACATGTCCGGAGTCATCGTTTTTCATCCGAAAATTGATTTTTTGGACTGTACCAAAAATGATTCAAAATGTCTTATGGATCGTGCATCATGTTGAATGACCACTTTTTAAACCCTCACAGTGACCAAAATTGCCATTTTTACAGAGTTTTGATTACTCAAAAGCTTCAATTTTGACCCCTTTGAGGCACAGAAATGACTTTAAACACACTTATTTTACTTGACAAAGTCATAATTCACATCCAACAGTCATTTACAGTCAAAAGATTAAATGTTGAAATTTCATCCATATTGACCATTTTGGGATCGTTCGACATGTCCGGAGTCATCGTTTTTCATCCGAAAATTGATTTTTTGGACTGTACCAGAAATGATTCAAAATGTCAATTGGATCATGCCTCATGTTGAATAACCACTTTTTAAACCCTCACAGTGACCAAAATTGCCATTTTTACAGAGTTTTGATTACTCAAAACCTTCAATTTTGACCCCTTTGAGGCACAGAAATGACTTTAAACACACTTATTTTAGTTGACAAAGTCATAATTCACATCCAACAGTCATTTACAGTCAAAAGATTAAATGTTAAAATTTCATCCATATTGACCATTTTGGGATCGTTCGACATGTCCGGAGTCATCGTTTTTCATCCGAAAATTGATTTTTTGGACTGTACCAAAAATCATTCAAAATGTCAATTGGATCGTGCCTCATGTTGAATAACCACTTTTTAAACCCTCACAGTGACCAAAATTGCCAATTTTACAGAGTTTTGCTTACTCAAAAGCTTCAATTTTGACCCATTTCAGGCACAGAAATGACTTTAAACACACTTATTTTAGTTGACAAAGTCATAATTCACATCCAACAGTCATTTACAGTCAAAAGATTAAATGTTAAAATTTCATCCATATTGACCATTTTGGGATCGTTTGACATGTCCGGAGTCATCGTTTTTCATCCGAAAATTGATTTTTTGGACTGTACCAAAAATGATTCAAAATGTCAATTGGATCGTGCATCATGTTGAATGACCACTTTTTAAACCCTCACAGTGACCAAAATTGCCATTTTTACAGAGTTTTGATTACTCAAAAGCTTCAATTTTGACCCCTTTGAGGCACAGAAATGACTTTAAACACACTTATTTTACTTGACAAAGTCATAATTCACATCCAACAGTCATTTACAGTCAAAAGATTAAATGTTGAAATTTCATCCATATTGACCATTTTGGGATCGTTCGACATGTCCGGAGTCATCGTTTTTTATCCGAAAATTGATTTTTTGGACTGTACCAGAAATGATTCAAAATGTCAATTGGATCATGCCTCATGTTGAATAACCACTTTTTAAACCCTCACAGTGACCAAAATTGCCATTTTTACAGAGTTTTGATTACTCAAAAGCTTCAATTTTGACCCCTTTGAGGCACAGAAATGACTTTAAACACACTTATTTTAGTTGACAAAGTCATAATTCACATCCAACAGTCATTTACAGTCAAAAGATTAAATGTTAAAATTTCATCCATATTGACCATTTTGGGATCGTTCGGCATGTCCGGAGTCATCGTTTTTCATCCGAAAATTGATTTTTTGGACTGTACCAGAAATGATTAAAAATGTCAATTGGATCGTGCCTCATGTTGAATAACCACTTTTTAAACCCTCACAGTGACCAAAATTGCCATTTTTACAGAGTTTTGATTACTCAAAAGCTTCAATTTTGACCCCTTTGAGGCACAGTAATGACTTTAAACACACTTATTTTAGTTGACAAAGTCATAATTCACATCCAACAGTCATTTACAGTCAAAAGATTAAATGTTAAAATTTCATCCATATTGACCATTTTGGGATCGTTCGACATGTCCGGAGTTATCGTTTTTCATCTGAAAATTGATTTTTTGGACTGTACCAAAAATCATTCAAAATGTCAATTGGATCGTGCCTCATGTTGAATAACCACTTTTTAAACCCTCACAGTGACCAAAATTGCCAATTTTACAGAGTTTTGCTTACTCAAAAGCTTCAATTTTGACTCATTTCAGGCACAGAAATGACTTTAAACACACTTATTTTAGTTGACAAAGTCATAATTCACATCCAACAGTCATTTACAGTCAAAAGATTAAATGTTAAAATTTCGTCCATATTGACCATTTTGGGATCATTCGACATGTCAGGAGTCATCGTTTTTCATCCGAAAATTGATTTTTTTGGACTGTACCAAAAATGATTCAAAATGTCAATTGGATCGTGCCTCATGTTGAATAACCAGTTTTAACCCCTCACAGTGACCAAAATTGCCATTTTTACAGAGTTTTGATTACTCAAAAGCTTCAATTTTGACCCCTTTGAGGCACAGAAATGACTTTAAACACACTTATTTTAGTTGACAAAGTCATAATTCACATCCAACAGTCATTTAGAGTCAAAACATTAAATGTTAAAATTTCATCCATATTGACCATTTTGGGATCGTTCGACATGTCCGGAGTCATCGTTTTTCATCCGAAAATTGATTTTTTGGACTGTACCAAAAATCATTCAAAATGTCAATTGGATCGTGCCTCATGTTGAATAACCACTTTTTAACCCTCACAGTGACCAAAATTGCCAATTTTACAGAGTTTTGCTTACTCAAAAGCTTCAATTTTGACGCATTTGAGGCACAGAAATGACTTTAAACACCCTTATTTTAGTTGACAAAGTCATAATTCACATCCAACAGTCATTTACAGTCAAAAGATTAAATGTTAAAATTTCATCCATATTGACCATTTTGGGATCGTTCGGCATGTCCGGAGTCATCGTTTTTCATCCGAAAATTGATTTTTTGGACTGTACCAGAAATGATTCAAAATGTCAATTGGATCATGCCTCATGTTGAATAACCACTTTTTAAACCCTCACAGTGACCAAAATTGCCATTTTTACAGAGTTTTGATTACTCAAAAGCTTCAATTTTGACCCCTTTGAGGCACAGAAATGACTTTAAACACACTTATTTTAGTTGACAAAGTCATAATTCACATCCAACAGTCATTTACAGTCAAAAGATTAACTGTTAAAATTTCATCCATATTGACCATTTTGGGATCGTTCGACATGTCCGGAGTCATCGTTTTTCATCCGAAAATTGATTTTTTGGACTGTACCAAAAATCATTCAAAATGTCAGTTGGATCGTGCCTCATGTTGAATAACCACTTTTTAAACCCTCACAGTGACCAAAATTGCCAATTTTACAGAGTTTTGCTTACTCAAAAGCTTCAATTTTGACCCATTTCAGGCACAGAAATGACTTTAAACACACTTATTTTAGTTGACAAAGTCATATTTCACATCCAACAGTCATTTACAGTCAAAAGATTAAATGTTAAAATTTCATCCATATTGACCATTTTGGGATCGTTTGACATGTCCGGAGTCATCGTTTTTCATTCGAAAATTGATTTTTTGGACTGTACCAAAAATGATTCAAAATGTCAATTGGATCGTGCCTCATGTTGAATGACCACTTTTTAAACCCTCAGAGTGACCAAAATTGCCATTTTTACAGAGTTTTGCTTACTCAAAAGCTTCAATTTTGATCCGTTTCAGGCACAGAAATGACTTTAAACACACTTATTTTAGTTGACAAAGTCATAATTCACATCCAACAGTCATTTACAGTCAAAAGATTAAATGTTAAAATTTCATCCATATTGACCATTTTGGGATCGTTCGACATGTCCGGAGTCATTGTTTTTCATCCGAAAATTGATTTTTTGGACTGTACCAAAAATCATTCAAAATGTCAATTGGATCGTGCCTCATGTTGAATAACCACTTTTTAAACCCTCACAGTGACCAAAATTGCCAATTTTACAGAGTTTTGCTTACTCAAAAGCTTCAATTTTGACCCATTTCAGGCACAGAAATGACTTTAAACACACTTATTTTAGTTGACAAAGTCATAATTCACATCCAACATTCATTTACAGTCAAAAGATTAAATGTTAAAATTTCGTCCATATTGACCATTTTGGGATCATTCGACATGTCAGGAGTCATCGTTTTTCATCCGAAAATTGATTTTTTTGGACTGTACCAAAAATGATTCAAAATGTCAATTGGATCGTGCCTCATGTTGAATAACCACTTTTTAAACCCTCACAGTGACCAAAATTGCCATTTTTACAGAGTTTTGATTACTCAAAAGCTTCAATTTTGACCCCTTTGAGGCACAGAAATGACTTTAAACACACTTATTTTAGTTGACAAAGTCATAATTCACATCCAACAGTCATTTACAGTCAAAAGATTAAATGTTAAAATTTCATCATTATAGACCATTTTGGGAACGTTCGACAGGTCCGGAGTCATCGTTTTTCATCCGAAAATTGATTTTTTGGATTGTACCAAAAATGATTCAAAATGTCAATTGGATCGTGCCTCATGTTGAATAACCACTTTTTAAACCCTCACAGTGACCAAAATTACCATTTTTACAGAGTTTTGATTACTCAAAAGCTTCAATTTTGACCCCTTTGAGGCACAGAAATGACTTTAAACACACTTATTTTAGTTGACAAAGTCATAATTCACATCCAACAGTCATTTACAGTCAAAAGATTAAATGTTAAAATTTCATCCATATTGACCATTTTGGGATCGTTCGACATGTCCGGAGTCATCGTTTTTCATCCGAAAATTGATTTTTTGGACTGTACCAAAAATGATTCAAAATGGCAATTGGATCGTGCCTCATGTTGAATAACCACTTTTTAAACCCTCAGAGTGACCAAAATTGCCATTTTTACAGAGTTTTGATTACTCAAAAGCTTCAATTTTGACCCCTTTGAGGCACAGAAATGACTTTAAACACACTTATTTTAGTTGACAAAGTCATAATTCACATCCAACAGTCATTTACAGTCAAAAGATTAAATGTTAAAATTTCATCCATATTGACCATTTTGGGATCGTTCGACATGTCCGGAGTCATCGTTTTTCATCCGAAAATTGATTTTTTGGACTGTACCAAAAATCATTCAAAATGTCAATTGGATCGTGCCTCATGTTGAATAACCACTTTTTAAACCCTCACAGTGACCAAAATTGCCAATTTTACAGAGTTTTGCTTACTCAAAAGCTTCAATTTTGACCCATTTCAGGCACAGAAATGACTTTAAACACACTTATTTTAGTTGACAAAGTCATATTTCACATCCAACAGTCATTTACAGTCAAAAGATTAAATGTTAAAATTTCATCCATATTGACCATTTTGGGATCGTTTGACATGTCCGGAGTCATCGTTTTTCATCCGAAAATTGATTTTTTGGACTGTACCAAAAATGATTCAAAATGGCAATTGGATCGTGCCTCATGTTGAATAACCACTTTTTAAACCCTCAGAGTGACCAAAATTGCCATTTTTTACAGAGTTTTGATTACTCAAAAGCTTCAATTTTGACCCCTTTGAGGCACAGAAATGACTTTAAACACACTTATTTTAGTTGACAAAGTCATAATTCACATCCAACAGTCATTTACAGTCAAAAGATTAAATGTTAAAATTTCATCCATATTGACCATTTTGGGATCGTTCGGCATGTCCGGAGTCATCGTTTTTCATCCGAAAATTGATTTTTTGGACTGTACCAGAAATGATTAAAAATGTCAATTGGATCGTGCCTCATGTTGAATAACCTCTTTTTAAACCCTCACAGTGACCAAAATTGCCATTTTTACAGAGTTTTGATTACTCAAAAGCTTCAATTTTGACCCCTTTGAGGCACAGTAATGACTTTAAACACACTTATTTTAGTTGACAAAGTCATAATTCACATCCAACAGTCATTTACAGTCAAAAGATTAAATGTTAAAATTTCATCCATATTGACCATTTTGGGATCGTTCGACATGTCCGGAGTTATCGTTTTTCATCTGAAAATTGATTTTTTGGACTGTACCAAAAATCATTCAAAATGTCAATTGGATCGTGCCTCATGTTGAATAACCACTTTTTAAACCCTCACAGTGACCAAAATTGCCAATTTTACAGAGTTTTGCTTACTCAAAAGCTTCAATTTTGACCCATTTCAGGCACAGAAATGACTTTAAACACACTTATTTTAGTTGACAAAGTCATAATTCACATCCAACAGTCATTTACAGTCAAAAGATTAAATGTTAAAATTTCGTCCATATTGACCATTTTGGGATCATTCGACATGTCAGGAGTCATCGTTTTTCATCCGAAAATTGATTTTTTTGGACTGTACCAAAAATGATTCAAAATGTCAATTGGATCGTGCCTCATGTTGAATAACCACTTTTTAAACCCTCACAGTGACCAAAATTACCATTTTTACAGAGTTTTGATTACTCAAAAGCTTCAATTTTGACCCCTTTGAGGCACAGAAATGACTTTAAACACACTTATTTTAGTTGACAAAGTCATAATTCACATCCAACAGTCATTTACAGTCAAAAGATTAAATGTTAAAATTTCATCCATATTGACCATTTTGGGATCGTTCGGCATGTCCGGAGTCATCGTTTTTCATCCGAAAATTGATTTTTTGGACTGTACCAGAAATGATTCAAAATGTCAATTGGATCGTGCCTCATGTTGAATAACCACTTTTTAAACCCTCACAGTGACCAAAATTGCCAATTTTACAGAGTTTTGCTTACTCAAAAGCTTCAATTTTGACCCATTTCAGGCACAGAAATGACTTTAAACACACTTATTTTAGTTGACAAAGTCATAATTCACATCCAACAGTCATTTACAGTCAAAAGATTAAATGTTAAAATTTCATCCATATTGACCATTTTGGGATCGTTTGACATGTCCGGAGTCATCGTTTTTCATCCGAAAATTGATTTTTTGGACTGTACCAAAAATGATTCAAAATGTCTTATGGATCGTGCATCATGTTGAATGACCACTTTTTAAACCCTCACAGTGACCAAAATTGCCATTTTTACAGAGTTTTGATTACTCAAAAGCTTCAATTTTGACCCCTTTGAGGCACAGAAATGACTTTAAACACACTTATTTTACTTGACAAAGTCATAATTCACATCCAACAGTCATTTACAGTCAAAAGATTAAATGTTGAAATTTCATCCATATTGACCATTTTGGGATCGTTCGACATGTCCGGAGTCATCGTTTTTCATCCGAAAATTGATTTTTTGGACTGTACCAGAAATGATTCAAAATGTCAATTGGATCATGCCTCATGTTGAATAACCACTTTTTAAACCCTCACAGTGACCAAAATTGCCATTTTTACAGAGTTTTGATTACTCAAAAGCTTCAATTTTGACCCCTTTGAGGCACAGAAATGACTTTAAACACACTTATTTTAGTTGACAAAGTCATAATTCACATCCAACAGTCATTTACAGTCAAAAGATTAAATGTTAAAATTTCATCCATATTGACCATTTTGGGATCGTTCGACATGTCCGGAGTCATCGTTTTTCATCCGAAAATTGATTTTTTGGACTGTACCAAAAATCATTCAAAATGTCAATTGGATCGTGCCTCATGTTGAATAACCACTTTTTAAACCCTCACAGTGACCAAAATTGCCAATTTTACAGAGTTTTGCTTACTCAAAAGCTTCAATTTTGACCCATTTCAGGCACAGAAATGACTTTAAACACACTTATTTTAGTTGACAAAGTCATATTTCACATCCAACAGTCATTTACAGTCAAAAGATTAAATGTTAAAATTTCATCCATATTGACCATTTTGGGATCGTTTGACATGTCCGGAGTCATCGTTTTTCATTCGAAAATTGATTTTTTGGACTGTACCAAAAATGATTCAAAATGTCAATTGGATCGTGCCTCATGTTGAATGACCACTTTTTAAACCCTCAGAGTGACCAAAATTGCCATTTTTACAGAGTTTTGCTTACTCAAAAGCTTCAATTTTGATCCGTTTCAGGCACAGAAATGACTTTAAACACACTTATTTTAGTTGACAAAGTCATAATTCACATCCAACAGTCATTTACAGTCAAAAGATTAAATGTTAAAATTTCATCCATATTGACCATTTTGGGATCGTTCGACATGTCCGGAGTCATTGTTTTTCATCCGAAAATTGATTTTTTGGACTGTACCAAAAATCATTCAAAATGTCAATTGGATCGTGCCTCATGTTGAATAACCACTTTTTAAACCCTCACAGTGACCAAAATTGCCAATTTTACAGAGTTTTGCTTACTCAAAAGCTTCAATTTTGACCCATTTCAGGCACAGAAATGACTTTAAACACACTTATTTTAGTTGACAAAGTCATAATTCACATCCAACATTCATTTACAGTCAAAAGATTAAATGTTAAAATTTCGTCCATATTGACCATTTTGGGATCATTCGACATGTCAGGAGTCATCGTTTTTCATCCGAAAATTGATTTTTTTGGACTGTACCAAAAATGATTCAAAATGTCAATTGGATCGTGCCTCATGTTGAATAACCACTTTTTAAACCCTCACAGTGACCAAAATTGCCATTTTTACAGAGTTTTGATTACTCAAAAGCTTCAATTTTGACCCCTTTGAGGCACAGAAATGACTTTAAACACACTTATTTTAGTTGACAAAGTCATAATTCACATCCAACAGTCATTTACAGTCAAAAGATTAAATGTTAAAATTTCATCATTATAGACCATTTTGGGAACGTTCGACAGGTCCGGAGTCATCGTTTTTCATCCGAAAATTGATTTTTTGGATTGTACCAAAAATGATTCAAAATGTCAATTGGATCGTGCCTCATGTTGAATAACCACTTTTTAAACCCTCACAGTGACCAAAATTACCATTTTTACAGAGTTTTGATTACTCAAAAGCTTCAATTTTGACCCCTTTGAGGCACAGAAATGACTTTAAACACACTTATTTTAGTTGACAAAGTCATAATTCACATCCAACAGTCATTTACAGTCAAAAGATTAAATGTTAAAATTTCATCCATATTGACCATTTTGGGATCGTTCGACATGTCCGGAGTCATCGTTTTTCATCCGAAAATTGATTTTTTGGACTGTACCAAAAATGATTCAAAATGGCAATTGGATCGTGCCTCATGTTGAATAACCACTTTTTAAACCCTCAGAGTGACCAAAATTGCCATTTTTACAGAGTTTTGATTACTCAAAAGCTTCAATTTTGACCCCTTTGAGGCACAGAAATGACTTTAAACACACTTATTTTAGTTGACAAAGTCATAATTCACATCCAACAGTCATTTACAGTCAAAAGATTAAATGTTAAAATTTCATCCATATTGACCATTTTGGGATCGTTCGACATGTCCGGAGTCATCGTTTTTCATCCGAAAATTGATTTTTTGGACTGTACCAAAAATCATTCAAAATGTCAATTGGATCGTGCCTCATGTTGAATAACCACTTTTTAAACCCTCACAGTGACCAAAATTGCCAATTTTACAGAGTTTTGCTTACTCAAAAGCTTCAATTTTGACCCATTTCAGGCACAGAAATGACTTTAAACACACTTATTTTAGTTGACAAAGTCATATTTCACATCCAACAGTCATTTACAGTCAAAAGATTAAATGTTAAAATTTCATCCATATTGACCATTTTGGGATCGTTTGACATGTCCGGAGTCATCGTTTTTCATCCGAAAATTGATTTTTTGGACTGTACCAAAAATGATTCAAAATGGCAATTGGATCGTGCCTCATGTTGAATAACCACTTTTTAAACCCTCAGAGTGACCAAAATTGCCATTTTTTACAGAGTTTTGATTACTCAAAAGCTTCAATTTTGACCCCTTTGAGGCACAGAAATGACTTTAAACACACTTATTTTAGTTGACAAAGTCATAATTCACATCCAACAGTCATTTACAGTCAAAAGATTAAATGTTAAAATTTCATCCATATTGACCATTTTGGGATCGTTCGGCATGTCCGGAGTCATCGTTTTTCATCCGAAAATTGATTTTTTGGACTGTACCAGAAATGATTAAAAATGTCAATTGGATCGTGCCTCATGTTGAATAACCTCTTTTTAAACCCTCACAGTGACCAAAATTGCCATTTTTACAGAGTTTTGATTACTCAAAAGCTTCAATTTTGACCCCTTTGAGGCACAGTAATGACTTTAAACACACTTATTTTAGTTGACAAAGTCATAATTCACATCCAACAGTCATTTACAGTCAAAAGATTAAATGTTAAAATTTCATCCATATTGACCATTTTGGGATCGTTCGACATGTCCGGAGTTATCGTTTTTCATCTGAAAATTGATTTTTTGGACTGTACCAAAAATCATTCAAAATGTCAATTGGATCGTGCCTCATGTTGAATAACCACTTTTTAAACCCTCACAGTGACCAAAATTGCCAATTTTACAGAGTTTTGCTTACTCAAAAGCTTCAATTTTGACCCATTTCAGGCACAGAAATGACTTTAAACACACTTATTTTAGTTGACAAAGTCATAATTCACATCCAACAGTCATTTACAGTCAAAAGATTAAATGTTAAAATTTCGTCCATATTGACCATTTTGGGATCATTCGACATGTCAGGAGTCATCGTTTTTCATCCGAAAATTGATTTTTTTGGACTGTACCAAAAATGATTCAAAATGTCAATTGGATCGTGCCTCATGTTGAATAACCACTTTTTAAACCCTCACAGTGACCAAAATTACCATTTTTACAGAGTTTTGATTACTCAAAAGCTTCAATTTTGACCCCTTTGAGGCACAGAAATGACTTTAAACACACTTATTTTAGTTGACAAAGTCATAATTCACATCCAACAGTCATTTACAGTCAAAAGATTAAATGTTAAAATTTCATCCATATTGACCATTTTGGGATCGTTCGGCATGTCCGGAGTCATCGTTTTTCATCCGAAAATTGATTTTTTGGACTGTACCAGAAATGATTCAAAATGTCAATTGGATCGTGCCTCATGTTGAATAACCACTTTTTAAACCCTCACAGTGACCAAAATTGCCAATTTTACAGAGTTTTGCTTACTCAAAAGCTTCAATTTTGACCCATTTCAGGCACAGAAATGACTTTAAACACACTTATTTTAGTTGACAAAGTCATAATTCACATCCAACAGTCATTTACAGTCAAAAGATTAAATGTTAAAATTTCATCCATATTGACCATTTTGGGATCGTTTGACATGTCCGGAGTCATCGTTTTTCATCCGAAAATTGATTTTTTGGACTGTACCAAAAATGATTCAAAATGTCTTATGGATCGTGCATCATGTTGAATGACCACTTTTTAAACCCTCACAGTGACCAAAATTGCCATTTTTACAGAGTTTTGATTACTCAAAAGCTTCAATTTTGACCCCTTTGAGGCACAGAAATGACTTTAAACACACTTATTTTACTTGACAAAGTCATAATTCACATCCAACAGTCATTTACAGTCAAAAGATTAAATGTTGAAATTTCATCCATATTGACCATTTTGGGATCGTTCGACATGTCCGGAGTCATCGTTTTTCATCCGAAAATTGATTTTTTGGACTGTACCAGAAATGATTCAAAATGTCAATTGGATCATGCCTCATGTTGAATAACCACTTTTTAAACCCTCACAGTGACCAAAATTGCCATTTTTACAGAGTTTTGATTACTCAAAAGCTTCAATTTTGACCCCTTTGAGGCACAGAAATGACTTTAAACACACTTATTTTAGTTGACAAAGTCATAATTCACATCCAACAGTCATTTACAGTCAAAAGATTAAATGTTAAAATTTCATCCATATTGACCATTTTGGGATCGTTCGACATGTCCGGAGTCATCGTTTTTCATCCGAAAATTGATTTTTTGGACTGTACCAAAAATCATTCAAAATGTCAATTGGATCGTGCCTCATGTTGAATAACCACTTTTTAAACCCTCACAGTGACCAAAATTGCCAATTTTACAGAGTTTTGCTTACTCAAAAGCTTCAATTTTGACCCATTTCAGGCACAGAAATGACTTTAAACACACTTATTTTAGTTGACAAAGTCATATTTCACATCCAACAGTCATTTACAGTCAAAAGATTAAATGTTAAAATTTCATCCATATTGACCATTTTGGGATCGTTTGACATGTCCGGAGTCATCGTTTTTCATCCGAAAATTGATTTTTTGGACTGTACCAAAAATGATTCAAAATGGCAATTGGATCGTGCCTCATGTTGAATAACCACTTTTTAAACCCTCAGAGTGACCAAAATTGCCATTTTTTACAGAGTTTTGATTACTCAAAAGCTTCAATTTTGACCCCTTTGAGGCACAGAAATGACTTTAAACACACTTATTTTAGTTGACAAAGTCATAATTCACATCCAACAGTCATTTACAGTCAAAAGATTAAATGTTAAAATTTCATCCATATTGACCATTTTGGGATCGTTCGGCATGTCCGGAGTCATCGTTTTTCATCCGAAAATTGATTTTTTGGACTGTACCAGAAATGATTAAAAATGTCAATTGGATCGTGCCTCATGTTGAATAACCACTTTTTAAACCCTCACAGTGACCAAAATTGCCATTTTTACAGAGTTTTGATTACTCAAAAGCTTCAATTTTGACCCCTTTGAGGCACAGTAATGACTTTAAACACACTTATTTTAGTTGACAAAGTCATAATTCACATCCAACAGTCATTTACAGTCAAAAGATTAAATGTTAAAATTTCATCCATATTGACCATTTTGGGATCGTTCGACATGTCCGGAGTTATCGTTTTTCATCTGAAAATTGATTTTTTGGACTGTACCAAAAATCATTCAAAATGTCAATTGGATCGTGCCTCATGTTGAATAACCACTTTTTAAACCCTCACAGTGACCAAAATTGCCAATTTTACAGAGTTTTGCTTACTCAAAAGCTTCAATTTTGACTCATTTCAGGCACAGAAATGACTTTAAACACACTTATTTTAGTTGACAAAGTCATAATTCACATCCAACAGTCATTTACAGTCAAAAGATTAAATGTTAAAATTTCGTCCATATTGACCATTTTGGGATCATTCGACATGTCAGGAGTCATCGTTTTTCATCCGAAAATTGATTTTTTTGGACTGTACCAAAAATGATTCAAAATGTCAATTGGATCGTGCCTCATGTTGAATAACCAGTTTTAACCCCTCACAGTGACCAAAATTGCCATTTTTACAGAGTTTTGATTACTCAAAAGCTTCAATTTTGACCCCTTTGAGGCACAGAAATGACTTTAAACACACTTATTTTAGTTGACAAAGTCATAATTCACATCCAACAGTCATTTAGAGTCAAAACATTAAATGTTAAAATTTCATCCATATTGACCATTTTGGGATCGTTCGACATGTCCGGAGTCATCGTTTTTCATCCGAAAATTGATTTTTTGGACTGTACCAGAAATGATTCAAAATGTCAATTGGATCGTGCCTCATGTTGAATAACCACTTTTTAAACCCTCACAGTGACCAAAATTGCCAATTTTACAGAGTTTTGCTTACTCAAAAGCTTCAATTTTGACCCATTTCAGGCACAGAAATGACTTTAAACACACTTATTTTAGTTGACAAAGTCATAATTCACATCCAACAGTCATTTACAGTCAAAAGATTAAATGTTAAAATTTCATCCATATTGACCATTTTGGGATCGTTTGACATGTCCGGAGTCATCGTTTTTCATCCGAAAATTGATTTTTTGGACTGTACCAAAAATGATTCAAAATGTCTTATGGATCGTGCATCATGTTGAATGACCACTTTTTAAACCCTCACAGTGACCAAAATTGCCATTTTTACAGAGTTTTGATTACTCAAAAGCTTCAATTTTGACCCCTTTGAGGCACAGAAATGACTTTAAACACACTTATTTTACTTGACAAAGTCATAATTCACATCCAACAGTCATTTACAGTCAAAAGATTAAATGTTGAAATTTCATCCATATTGACCATTTTGGGATCGTTCGACATGTCCGGAGTCATCGTTTTTCATCCGAAAATTGATTTTTTGGACTGTACCAGAAATGATTCAAAATGTCAATTGGATCATGCCTCATGTTGAATAACCACTTTTTAAACCCTCACAGTGACCAAAATTGCCATTTTTACAGAGTTTTGATTACTCAAAAGCTTCAATTTTGACCCCTTTGAGGCACAGAAATGACTTTAAACACACTTATTTTAGTTGACAAAGTCATAATTCACATCCAACAGTCATTTACAGTCAAAAGATTAAATGTTAAAATTTCATCCATATTGACCATTTTGGGATCGTTCGGCATGTCCGGAGTCATCGTTTTTCATCCGAAAATTGATTTTTTGGACTGTACCAGAAATGATTAAAAATGTCAATTGGATCGTGCCTCATGTTGAATAACCACTTTTTAAACCCTCACAGTGACCAAAATTGCCATTTTTACAGAGTTTTGATTACTCAAAAGCTTCAATTTTGACCCCTTTGAGGCACAGTAATGACTTTAAACACACTTATTTTAGTTGACAAAGTCATAATTCACATCCAACAGTCATTTACAGTCAAAAGATTAAATGTTAAAATTTCATCCATATTGACCATTTTGGGATCGTTCGACATGTCCGGAGTTATCGTTTTTCATCTGAAAATTGATTTTTTGGACTGTACCAAAAATCATTCAAAATGTCAATTGGATCGTGCCTCATGTTGAATAACCACTTTTTAAACCCTCACAGTGACCAAAATTGCCAATTTTACAGAGTTTTGCTTACTCAAAAGCTTCAATTTTGACTCATTTCAGGCACAGAAATGACTTTAATTGAATTGAAAAATAATTTGTATTGCGCAGAACAATAACCCGAAGGTATCAAGGCGCCTAGCCAAAGGTCAAGAAGGACCAAGAGAGGAAACATTAGAATCTCAAACGTAAGCTTGCTTAAAGAGAAAGGTCTTTAAGGCAGTGCGAAAAATCTGTAGGGATGGAAGGGATCTCAGATCCAGGGGAAGTTCATTCCACCATTTAGGAGCCAGAGTGGCTTTAAACACACTTATTTTAGTTGACAAAGTCATAATTCACATCCAACAGTCATTTACAGTCAAAAGATTAAATGTTAAAATTTCGTCCATATTGACCATTTTGGGATCATTCGACATGTCAGGAGTCATCGTTTTTCATCCGAAAATTGATTTTTTTGGACTGTACCAAAAATGATTCAAAATGTCAATTGGATCGTGCCTCATGTTGAATAACCAGTTTTAACCCCTCACAGTGACCAAAATTGCCATTTTTACAGAGTTTTGATTACTCAAAAGCTTCAATTTTGACCCCTTTGAGGCACAGAAATGACTTTAAACACACTTATTTTAGTTGACAAAGTCATAATTCACATCCAACAGTCATTTAGAGTCAAAACATTAAATGTTAAAATTTCATCCATATTGACCATTTTGGGATCGTTCGACATGTCCGGAGTCATCGTTTTTCAGCCGAAAATTGATTTTTTGGACTGTACCAAAAATCATTCAAAATGTCAATTGGATCGTGCCTCATGTTGAATAACCACTTTTTAAACCCTCACAGTGACCAAAATTGCCAATTTTACAGAGTTTTGCTTACTCAAAAGCTTCAATTTTGACGCATTTGAGGCACAGAAATGACTTTAAACACCCTTATTTTAGTTGACAAAGTCATAATTCACATCCAACAGTCATTTACAGTCAAAAGATTAAATGTTAAAATTTCA
This sequence comes from Lissotriton vulgaris, assembly GCF_964263255.1. Taxonomy (NCBI): domain Eukaryota; kingdom Metazoa; phylum Chordata; class Amphibia; order Caudata; family Salamandridae; genus Lissotriton; species Lissotriton vulgaris. The sequence continues at coordinate 68,494 of NW_028242265.1, forward strand.
TCCATATTGACCATTTTGGGATCGTTCGGCATGTCCGGAGTCATCGTTTTTCATCCGAAAATTGATTTTTTGGACTGTACCAGAAATGATTCAAAATGTCAATTGGATCATGCCTCATGTTGAATAACCACTTTTTAAACCCTCACAGTGACCAAAATTGCCATTTTTACAGAGTTTTGATTACTCAAAAGCTTCAATTTTGACCCCTTTGAGGCACAGAAATGACTTTAAACACACTTATTTTAGTTGACAAAGTCATAATTCACATCCAACAGTCATTTACAGTCAAAAGATTAACTGTTAAAATTTCATCCATATTGACCATTTTGGGATCGTTCGACATGTCCGGAGTCATCGTTTTTCATCCGAAAATTGATTTTTTGGACTGTACCAAAAATCATTCAAAATGTCAATTGGATCGTGCCTCATGTTGAATAACCACTTTTTAAACCCTCACAGTGACCAAAATTGCCAATTTTACAGAGTTTTGCTTACTCAAAAGCTTCAATTTTGACCCATTTCAGGCACAGAAATGACTTTAAACACACTTATTTTAGTTGACAAAGTCATATTTCACATCCAACAGTCATTTACAGTCAAAAGATTAAATGTTAAAATTTCATCCATATTGACCATTTTGGGATCGTTTGACATGTCCGGAGTCATCGTTTTTCATTCGAAAATTGATTTTTTGGACTGTACCAAAAATGATTCAAAATGTCAATTGGATCGTGCCTCATGTTGAATGACCACTTTTTAAACCCTCAGAGTGACCAAAATTGCCATTTTTACAGAGTTTTGCTTACTCAAAAGCTTCAATTTTGATCCGTTTCAGGCACAGAAATGACTTTAAACACACTTATTTTAGTTGACAAAGTCATAATTCACATCCAACAGTCATTTACAGTCAAAAGATTAAATGTTAAAATTTCATCCATATTGACCATTTTGGGATCGTTCGACATGTCCGGAGTCATTGTTTTTCATCCGAAAATTGATTTTTTGGACTGTACCAAAAATCATTCAAAATGTCAATTGGATCGTGCCTCATGTTGAATAACCACTTTTTAAACCTTCACAGTGACCAAAATTGCCAATTTTACAGAGTTTTGCTTACTCAAAAGCTTCAATTTTGACCCATTTCAGGCACAGAAATGACTTTAAACACACTTATTTTAGTTGACAAAGTCATAATTCACATCCAACATTCATTTACAGTCAAAAGATTAAATGTTAAAATTTCGTCCATATTGACCATTTTGGGATCATTCGACATGTCAGGAGTCATCGTTTTTCATCCGAAAATTGATTTTTTTGGACTGTACCAAAAATGATTCAAAATGTCAATTGGATCGTGCCTCATGTTGAATAACCACTTTTTAAACCCTCACAGTGACCAAAATTGCCATTTTTACAGAGTTTTGATTACTCAAAAGCTTCAATTTTGACCCCTTTGAGGCACAGAAATGACTTTAAACACACTTATTTTAGTTGACAAAGTCATAATTCACATCCAACAGTCATTTACAGTCAAAAGATTAAATGTTAAAATTTCATCATTATAGACCATTTTGGGAACGTTCGACAGGTCCGGAGTCATCGTTTTTAATCCGAAAATTGATTTTTTGGATTGTACCAAAAATGATTCAAAATGTCAATTGGATCGTGCCTCATGTTGAATAACCACTTTTTAAACCCTCACAGTGACCAAAATTACCATTTTTACAGAGTTTTGATTACTCAAAAGCTTCAATTTTGACCCCTTTGAGGCACAGAAATGACTTTAAACACACTTATTTTAGTTGACAAAGTCATAATTCACATCCAACAGTCATTTACAGTCAAAAGATTAAATGTTAAAATTTCATCCATATTGACCATTTTGGGATCGTTCGACATGTCCGGAGTCATCGTTTTTCATCCGAAAATTGATTTTTTGGACTGTACCAAAAATGATTCAAAATGGCAATTGGATCGTGCCTCATGTTGAATAACCACTTTTTAAACCCTCAGAGTGACCAAAATTGCCATTTTTACAGAGTTTTGATTACTCAAAAGCTTCAATTTTGACCCATTTCAGGCACAGAAATGACTTTAAACACACTTATTTTAGTTGACAAAGTCATATTTCACATCCAACAGTCATTTACAGTCAAAAGATTAAATGTTAAAATTTCATCCATATTGACCATTTTGGGATCGTTTGACATGTCCGGAGTCATCGTTTTTCATCCGAAAATTGATTTTTTGGACTGTACCAAAAATGATTCAAAATGGCAATTGGATCGTGCCTCATGTTGAATAACCACTTTTTAAACCCTCAGAGTGACCAAAATTGCCATTTTTTACAGAGTTTTGATTACTCAAAAGCTTCAATTTTGACCCCTTTGAGGCACAGAAATGACTTTAAACACACTTATTTTAGTTGACAAAGTCATAATTCACATCCAACAGTCATTTAGAGTCAAAACATTAAATGTTAAAATTTCATCCATATTGACCATTTTGGGATCGTTCGACATGTCCGGAGTCATCGTTTTTCATCCGAAAATTGATTTTTTGGACTGTACCAAAAATCATTCAAAATGTCAATTGGATCGTGCCTCATGTTGAATAACCACTTTTTAAACCCTCACAGTGACCAAAATTGCCAATTTTACAGAGTTTTGCTTACTCAAAAGCTTCAATTTTGACGCATTTGAGGCACAGAAATGACTTTAAACACCCTTATTTTAGTTGACAAAGTCATAATTCACATCCAACAGTCATTTACAGTCAAAAGATTAAATGTTAAAATTTCATCCATATTGACCATTTTGGGATCGTTCGGCATGTCCGGAGTCATCGTTTTTCATCCGAAAATTGATTTTTTGGACTGTACCAGAAATGATTCAAAATGTCAATTGGATCATGCCTCATGTTGAATAACCACTTTTTAAACCCTCACAGTGACCAAAATTGCCATTTTTACAGAGTTTTGATTACTCAAAAGCTTCAATTTTGACCCCTTTGAGGCACAGAAATGACTTTAAACACACTTATTTTAGTTGACAAAGTCATAATTCACATCCAACAGTCATTTACAGTCAAAAGATTAACTGTTAAAATTTCATCCATATTGACCATTTTGGGATCGTTCGACATGTCCGGAGTCATCGTTTTTCATCCGAAAATTGATTTTTTGGACTGTACCAAAAATCATTCAAAATGTCAATTGGATCGTGCCTCATGTTGAATAACCACTTTTTAAACCCTCACAGTGACCAAAATTGCCAATTTTACAGAGTTTTGCTTACTCAAAAGCTTCAATTTTGACCCATTTCAGGCACAGAAATGACTTTAAACACACTTATTTTAGTTGACAAAGTCATAATTCACATCCAACAGTCATTTACAGTCAAAAGATTAAATGTTAAAATTTCATCCATATTGACCATTTTGGGATCGTTTGACATGTCCGGAGTCATCGTTTTTCATCCGAAAATTGATTTTTTGGACTGTACCAAAAATGATTCAAAATGTCTTATGGATCGTGCATCATGTTGAATGACCACTTTTTAAACCCTCACAGTGACCAAAATTGCCATTTTTACAGAGTTTTGATTACTCAAAAGCTTCAATTTTGACCCCTTTGAGGCACAGAAATGACTTTAAACACACTTATTTTACTTGACAAAGTCATAATTCACATCCAACAGTCATTTACAGTCAAAAGATTAAATGTTGAAATTTCATCCATATTGACCATTTTGGGATCGTTCGACATGTCCGGAGTCATCGTTTTTCATCCGAAAATTGATTTTTTGGACTGTACCAGAAATGATTCAAAATGTCAATTGGATCATGCCTCATGTTGAATAACCACTTTTTAAACCCTCACAGTGACCAAAATTGCCATTTTTACAGAGTTTTGATTACTCAAAAGCTTCAATTTTGACCCCTTTGAGGCACAGAAATGACTTTAAACACACTTATTTTAGTTGACAAAGTCATAATTCACATCCAACAGTCATTTACAGTCAAAAGATTAAATGTTAAAATTTCATCCATATTGACCATTTTGGGATCGTTCGGCATGTCCGGAGTCATCGTTTTTCATCCGAAAATTGATTTTTTGGACTGTACCAGAAATGATTAAAAATGTCAATTGGATCGTGCCTCATGTTGAATAACCACTTTTTAAACCCTCACAGTGACCAAAATTGCCATTTTTACAGAGTTTTGCTTACTCAAAAGCTTCAATTTTGACTCATTTCAGGCACAGAAATGACTTTAAACACACTTATTTTAGTTGACAAAGTCATAATTCACATCCAACAGTCATTTACAGTCAAAAGATTAAATGTTAAAATTTCGTCCATATTGACCATTTTGGGATCATTCGACATGTCAGGAGTCATCGTTTTTCATCCGAAAATTGATTTTTTTGGACTGTACCAAAAATGATTCAAAATGTCAATTGGATCGTGCCTCATGTTGAATAACCAGTTTTAACCCCTCACAGTGACCAAAATTGCCATTTTTACAGAGTTTTGATTACTCAAAACTTCAATTTTGACCCCTTTGAGGCACAGAAATGACTTTAAACACACTTATTTTAGTTGACAAAGTCATAATTCACATCCAACAGTCATTTAGAGTCAAAACATTAAATGTTAAAATTTCATCCATATTGACCATTTTGGGATCGTTCGACATGTCCGGAGTCATCGTTTTTCATCCGAAAATTGATTTTTTGGACTGTACCAAAAATCATTCAAAATGTCAATTGGATCGTGCCTCATGTTGAATAACCACTTTTTAAACCCTCACAGTGACCAAAATTGCCAATTTTACAGAGTTTTGCTTACTCAAAAGCTTCAATTTTGACGCATTTGAGGCACAGAAATGACTTTAAACACCCTTATTTTAGTTGACAAAGTCATAATTCACATCCAACAGTCATTTACAGTCAAAAGATTAAATGTTAAAATTTCATCCATATTGACCATTTTGGGATCGTTCGGCATGTCCAGAGTCATCGTTTTTCATCCGAAAATTGATTTTTTGGACTGTACCAGAAATGATTCAAAATGTCAATTGGATCATGCCTCATGTTGAATAACCACTTTTTAAACCCTCACAGTGACCAAAATTGCCATTTTTACAGAGTTTTGATTACTCAAAAGCTTCAATTTTGACCCCTTTGAGGCACAGAAATGACTTTAAACACACTTATTTTAGTTGACAAAGTCATAATTCACATCCAACAGTCATTTACAGTCAAAAGATTAACTGTTAAAATTTCATCCATATTGACCATTTTGGGATCGTTCGACATGTCCGGAGTCATCGTTTTTCATCCGAAAATTGATTTTTTGGACTGTACCAAAAATCATTCAAAATGTCAATTGGATCGTGCCTCATGTTGAATAACCACTTTTTAAACCCTCACAGTGACCAAAATTGCCAATTTTACAGAGTTTTGCTTACTCAAAAGCTTCAATTTTGACCCATTTCAGGCACAGAAATGACTTTAAACACACTTATTTTAGTTGACAAAGTCATATTTCACATCCAACAATCATTTACAGTCAAAAGATTAAATGTTAAAATTTCATCCATATTGACCATTTTGGGATCGTTTGACATGTCCGGAGTCATCGTTTTTCATTCGAAAATTGATTTTTTGGACTGTACCAAAAATGATTCAAAATGTCAATTGGATCGTGCCTCATGTTGAATGACCACTTTTTAAACCCTCAGAGTGACCAAAATTGCCATTTTTACAGAGTTTTGCTTACTCAAAAGCTTCAATTTTGATCCGTTTCAGGCACAGAAATGACTTTAAACACACTTATTTTAGTTGACAAAGTCATAATTCACATCCAACAGTCATTTACAGTCAAAAGATTAAATGTTAAAATTTCATCCATATTGACCATTTTGGGATCGTTCGACATGTCCGGAGTCATTGTTTTTCATCCGAAAATTGATTTTTTGGACTGTACCAAAAATCATTCAAAATGTCAATTGGATCGTGCCTCATGTTGAATAACCACTTTTTAAACCCTCACAGTGACCAAAATTGCCAATTTTACAGAGTTTTGCTTACTCAAAAGCTTCAATTTTGACCCATTTCAGGCACAGAAATGACTTTAAACACACTTATTTTAGTTGACAAAGTCATAATTCACATCCAACATTCATTTACAGTCAAAAGATTAAATGTTAAAATTTCGTCCATATTGACCATTTTGGGATCATTCGACATGTCAGGAGTCATCGTTTTTCATCCGAAAATTGATTTTTTTGGACTGTACCAAAAATGATTCAAAATGTCAATTGGATCGTGCCTCATGTTGAATAACCACTTTTTAAACCCTCACAGTGACCAAAATTGCCATTTTTACAGAGTTTTGATTACTCAAAAGCTTCAATTTTGACCCCTTTGAGGCACAGAAATGACTTTAAACACACTTATTTTAGTTGACAAAGTCATAATTCACATCCAACAGTCATTTACAGTCAAAAGATTAAATGTTAAAATTTCATCATTATAGACCATTTTGGGAACGTTCGACAGGTCCGGAGTCATCGTTTTTAATCCGAAAATTGATTTTTTGGATTGTACCAAAAATGATTCAAAATGTCAATTGGATCGTGCCTCATGTTGAATAACCACTTTTTAAACCCTCACAGTGACCAAAATTACCATTTTTACAGAGTTTTGATTACTCAAAAGCTTCAATTTTGACCCCTTTGAGGCACAGAAATGACTTTAAACACACTTATTTTAGTTGACAAAGTCATAATTCACATCCAACAGTCATTTACAGTCAAAAGATTAAATGTTAAAATTTCATCCATATTGACCATTTTGGGATCGTTCGACATGTCCGGAGTCATCGTTTTTCATCCGAAAATTGATTTTTTGGACTGTACCAAAAATGATTCAAAATGGCAATTGGATCGTGCCTCATGTTGAATAACCACTTTTTAAACCCTCAGAGTGACCAAAATTGCCATTTTTACAGAGTTTTGATTACTCAAAAGCTTCAATTTTGACCCCTTTGAGGCACAGAAATGACTTTAAACACACTTATTTTAGTTGACAAAGTCATAATTCACATCCAACAGTCATTTACAGTCAAAAGATTAAATGTTAAAATTTCATCCATATTGACCATTTTGGGATCGTTCGACATGTCCGGAGTCATCGTTTTTCATCCCAAAATTGATTTTTTGGACTGTACCAAAAATCATTCAAAATGTCAATTGGATCGTGCCTCATGTTGAATAACCACTTTTTAAACCCTCACAGTGACCAAAATTGCCAATTTTACAGAGTTTTGCTTACTCAAAAGCTTCAATTTTGACCCATTTCAGGCACAGAAATGACTTTAAACACACTTATTTTAGTTGACAAAGTCATATTTCACATCCAACAGTCATTTACAGTCAAAAGATTAAATGTTAAAATTTCATCCATATTGACCATTTTGGGATCGTTTGACATGTCCGGAGTCATCGTTTTTCATCCGAAAATTGATTTTTTGGACTGTACCAAAAATGATTCAAAATGGCAATTGGATCGTGCCTCATGTTGAATAACCACTTTTTAAACCCTCAGAGTGACCAAAATTGCCATTTTTTACAGAGTTTTGATTACTCAAAAGCTTCAATTTTGACCCCTTTGAGGCACAGAAATGACTTTAAACACACTTATTTTAGTTGACAAAGTCATAATTCACATCCAACAGTCATTTAGAGTCAAAACATTAAATGTTAAAATTTCATCCATATTGACCATTTTGGGATCGTTCGACATGTCCGGAGTCATCGTTTTTCATCCGAAAATTGATTTTTTGGACTGTACCAAAAATCATTCAAAATGTCAATTGGATCGTGCCTCATGTTGAATAACCACTTTTTAAACCCTCACAGTGACCAAAATTGCCAATTTTACAGAGTTTTGCTTACTCAAAAGCTTCAATTTTGACGCATTTGAGGCACAGAAATGACTTTAAACACCCTTATTTTAGTTGACAAAGTCATAATTCACATCCAACAGTCATTTACAGTCAAAAGATTAAATGTTAAAATTTCATCCATATTGACCATTTTGGGATCGTTCGGCATGTCCGGAGTCATCGTTTTTCATCCGAAAATTGATTTTTTGGACTGTACCAGAAATGATTCAAAATGTCAATTGGATCATGCCTCATGTTGAATAACCACTTTTTAAACCCTCACAGTGACCAAAATTGCCATTTTTACAGAGTTTTGATTACTCAAAAGCTTCAATTTTGACCCCTTTGAGGCACAGAAATGACTTTAAACACACTTATTTTAGTTGACAAAGTCATAATTCACATCCAACAGTCATTTACAGTCAAAAGATTAACTGTTAAAATTTCATCCATATTGACCATTTTGGGATCGTTCGACATGTCCGGAGTCATCGTTTTTCATCCGAAAATTGATTTTTTGGACTGTACCAAAAATCATTCAAAATGTCAATTGGATCGTGCCTCATGTTGAATAACCACTTTTTAAACCCTCACAGTGACCAAAATTGCCAATTTTACAGAGTTTTGCTTACTCAAAAGCTTCAATTTTGACCCATTTCAGGCACAGAAATGACTTTAAACACACTTATTTTAGTTGACAAAGTCATATTTCACATCCAACAGTCATTTACAGTCAAAAGATTAAATGTTAAAATTTCATCCATATTGACCATTTTGGGATCGTTTGACATGTCCGGAGTCATCGTTTTTCATTCGAAAATTGATTTTTTGGACTGTACCAAAAATGATTCAAAATGTCAATTGGATCGTGCCTCATGTTGAATGACCACTTTTTAAACCCTCAGAGTGACCAAAATTGCCATTTTTACAGAGTTTTGCTTACTCAAAAGCTTCAATTTTGATCCGTTTCAGGCACAGAAATGACTTTAAACACACTTATTTTAGTTGACAAAGTCATAATTCACATCCAACAGTCATTTACAGTCAAAAGATTAAATGTTAAAATTTCATCCATATTGACCATTTTGGGATCGTTCGACATGTCCGGAGTCATTGTTTTTCATCCGAAAATTGATTTTTTGGACTGTACCAAAAATCATTCAAAATGTCAATTGGATCGTGCCTCATGTTGAATAACCACTTTTTAAACCCTCACAGTGACCAAAATTGCCAATTTTACAGAGTTTTGCTTACTCAAAAGCTTCAATTTTGACCCATTTCAGGCACAGAAATGACTTTATACACACTTATTTTAGTTGACAAAGTCATAATTCACATCCAACATTCATTTACAGTCAAAAGATTAAATGTTAAAATTTCGTCCATATTGACCATTTTGGGATCATTCGACATGTCAGGAGTCATCGTTTTTCATCCGAAAATTGATTTTTTTGGACTGTACCAAAAATGATTCAAAATGTCAATTGGATCGTGCCTCATGTTGAATAACCACTTTTTAAACCCTCACAGTGACCAAAATTGCCATTTTTACAGAGTTTTGATTACTCAAAAGCTTCAATTTTGACCCCTTTGAGGCACAGAAATGACTTTAAACACACTTATTTTAGTTGACAAAGTCATAATTCACATCCAACAGTCATTTACAGTCAAAAGATTAAATGTTAAAATTTCATCATTATAGACCATTTTGGGAACGTTCGACAGGTCCGGAGTCATCGTTTTTCATCCGAAAATTGATTTTTTGGATTGTACCAAAAATGATTCAAAATGTCAATTGGATCGTGCCTCATGTTGAATAACCACTTTTTAAACCCTCACAGTGACCAAAATTACCATTTTTACAGAGTTTTGATTACTCAAAAGCTTCAATTTTGACCCCTTTGAGGCACAGAAATGACTTTAAACACACTTATTTTAGTTGACAAAGTCATAATTCACATCCAACAGTCATTTACAGTCAAAAGATTAAATGTTAAAATTTCATCCATATTGACCATTTTGGGATCGTTCGACATGTCCGGAGTCATCGTTTTTCATCCGAAAATTGATTTTTTGGACTGTACCAAAAATGATTCAAAATGGCAATTGGATCGTGCCTCATGTTGAATAACCACTTTTTAAACCCTCAGAGTGACCAAAATTGCCATTTTTACAGAGTTTTGATTACTCAAAAGCTTCAATTTTGACCCCTTTGAGGCACAGAAATGACTTTAAACACACTTATTTTAGTTGACAAAGTCATAATTCACATCCAACAGTCATTTACAGTCAAAAGATTAAATGTTAAAATTTCATCCATATTGACCATTTTGGGATCGTTCGACATGTCCGGAGTCATCGTTTTTCATCCGAAAATTGATTTTTTGGACTGTACCAAAAATCATTCAAAATGTCAATTGGATCGTGCCTCATGTTGAATAACCACTTTTTAAACCCTCACAGTGACCAAAATTGCCAATTTTACAGAGTTTTGCTTACTCAAAAGCTTCAATTTTGACCCATTTCAGGCACAGAAATGACTTTAAACACACTTATTTTAGTTGACAAAGTCATATTTCACATCCAACAGTCATTTACAGTCAAAAGATTAAATGTTAAAATTTCATCCATATTGACCATTTTGGGATCGTTTGACATGTCCAGAGTCATCGTTTTTCATCCGAAAATTGATTTTTTGGACTGTACCAAAAATGATTCAAAATGGCAATTGGATCGTGCCTCATGTTGAATAACCACTTTTTAAACCCTCAGAGTGACCAAAATTGCCATTTTTTACAGAGTTTTGATTACTCAAAAGCTTCAATTTTGACCCCTTTGAGGCACAGAAATGACTTTAAACACACTTATTTTAGTTGACAAAGTCATAATTCACATCCAACAGTCATTTACAGTCAAAAGATTAAATGTTAAAATTTCATCCATATTGACCATTTTGGGATCGTTCGGCATGTCCGGAGTCATCGTTTTTCATCCGAAAATTGATTTTTTGGACTGTACCAGAAATGATTAAAAATGTCAATTGGATCGTGCCTCATGTTGAATAACCACTTTTTAAACCCTCACAGTGACCAAAATTGCCATTTTTACAGAGTTTTGCTTACTCAAAAGCTTCAATTTTGACCCATTTCAGGCACAGAAATGACTTTAAACACACTTATTTTAGTTGACAAAGTCATAATTCACATCCAACAGTCATTTACAGTCAAAAGATTAAATGTTAAAATTTCGTCCATATTGACCATTTTGGGATCATTCGACATGTCAGGAGTCATCGTTTTTCATCCGAAAATTGATTTTTTTGGACTGTACCAAAAATGATTCAAAATGTCAATTGGATCGTGCCTCATGTTGAATAACCACTTTTTAAACCCTCACAGTGACCAAAATTACCATTTTTACAGAGTTTTGATTACTCAAAAGCTTCAATTTTGACCCCTTTGAGGCACAGAAATGACTTTAAACACACTTATTTTAGTTGACAAAGTCATAATTCACATCCAACAGTCATTTACAGTCAAAAGATTAAATGTTAAAATTTCATCCATATTGACCATTTTGGGATCGTTCGACATGTCCGGAGTCATCGTTTTTCATCCGAAAATTGATTTTTTGGACTGTACCAGAAATGATTCAAAATGTCAATTGGATCATGCCTCATGTTGAATAACCACTTTTTAAACCCTCACAGTGACCAAAATTGCCATTTTTACAGAGTTTTGATTACTCAAAAGCTTCAATTTTGACCCCTTTGAGGCACAGAAATGACTTTAAACACACTTATTTTAGTTGACAAAGTCATAATTCACATCCAACAGTCATTTACAGTCAAAAGATTAAATGTTAAAATTTCATCCATATTGACCATTTTGGGATCGTTCGACATGTCCGGAGTCATCGTTTTTCATCCGAAAATTGATTTTTTGGACTGTACCAAAAATCATTCAAAATGTCAATTGGATCGTGCCTCATGTTGAATAACCACTTTTTAAACCCTCACAGTGACCAAAATTGCCAATTTTACAGAGTTTTGCTTACTCAAAAGCTTCAATTTTGACCCATTTCAGGCACAGAAATGACTTTAAACACACTTATTTTAGTTGACAAAGTCATATTTCACATCCAACAGTCATTTACAGTCAAAAGATTAAATGTTAAAATTTCATCCATATTGACCATTTTGGGATCGTTTGACATGTCCGGAGTCATCGTTTTTCATCCGAAAATTGATTTTTTGGACTGTACCAAAAATGATTCAAAATGTCAATTGGATCGTGCCTCATGTTGAATGACCACTTTTTAAACCCTCAGAGTGACCAAAATTGCCATTTTTACAGAGTTTTGCTTACTCAAAAGCTTCAATTTTGATCCGTTTCAGGCACAGAAATGACTTTAAACACACTTATTTTAGTTGACAAAGTCATAATTCACATCCAACAGTCATTTACAGTCAAAAGATTAAATGTTAAAATTTCATCCATATTGACCATTTTGGGATCGTTCGACATGTCCGGAGTCATTGTTTTTCATCCGAAAATTGATTTTTTGGACTGTACCAAAAATCATTCAAAATGTCAATTGGATCGTGCCTCATGTTGAATAACCACTTTTTAAACCCTCACAGTGACCAAAATTGCCATTTTTACAGAGTTTTGATTACTCAAAACCTTCAATTTTGACCCCTTTGAGGCACAGAAATGACTTTAAACACACTTATTTTAGTTGACAAAGTCATAATTCACATCCAACAGTCATTTAGAGTCAAAAGATTAAATGTTAAAATTTCATCCATATTGACCATTTTGGGATCGTTCAACATGTCCGGAGTCAACGTTTTTCATCCGAAAATTGATTTTTTGGACTGTACCAAAAATCATTCAAAATGTCAATTGGATCGTGCCTCATGTTGAATAACCACTTTTTAAACCCTCACAGTGACCAAAATTGCCAATTTTACAGAGTTTTGCTTACTCAAAAGCTTCAATTTTGACGCATTTGAGGCACAGAAATGACTTTAAACACCCTTATTTTAGTTGACAAAGTCATAATTCACATCCAACAGTCATTTACAGTCAAAAGATTAACTGTTAAAATTTCATCCATATTGACCATTTTGGGATCGTTCGACATGTCCGGAGTCATCGTTTTTCATCCGAAAATTGATTTTTTGGACTGTACCAAAAATCATTCAAAATGTCAATTGGATCGTGCCTCATGTTGAATAACCACTTTTTAAACCCTCACAGTGACCAAAATTGCCAATTTTACAGAGTTTTGCTTACTCAAAAGCTTCAATTTTGACCCATTTCAGGCACAGAAATGACTTTAAACACACTTATTTTAGTTGACAAAGTCATATTTCACATCCAACAGTCATTTACAGTCAAAAGATTAAATGTTAAAATTTCATCCATATTGACCATTTTGGGATCGTTTGACATGTCCGGAGTCATCGTTTTTCATTCGAAAATTGATTTTTTGGACTGTACCAAAAATGATTCAAAATGTCAATTGGATCGTGCCTCATGTTGAATGACCACTTTTTAAACCCTCAGAGTGACCAAAATTGCCATTTTTACAGAGTTTTGCTTACTCAAAAGCTTCAATTTTGATCCGTTTCAGGCACAGAAATGACTTTAAACACACTTATTTTAGTTGACAAAGTCATAATTCACATCCAACAGTCATTTACAGTCAAAAGATTAAATGTTAAAATTTCATCCATATTGACCATTTTGGGATCGTTCGGCATGTCCGGAGTCATCGTTTTTCATCCGAAAATTGATTTTTTGGACTGTACCAAAAATCATTCAAAATGTCAATTGGATCGTGCCTCATGTTGAATAACCACTTTTTAAACCCTCACAGTGACCAAAATTGCCAATTTTACAGAGTTTTGCTTACTCAAAAGCTTCAATTTTGACCCATTTCAGGCACAGAAATGACTTTAAACACACTTATTTTAGTTGACAAAGTCATAATTCACATCCAACATTCATTTACAGTCAAAAGATTAAATGTTAAAATTTCGTCCATATTGACCATTTTGGGATCATTCGACATGTCAGGAGTCATCGTTTTTCATCCGAAAATTGATTTTTTTGGACTGTACCAAAAATGATTCAAAATGTCAATTGGATCGTGCCTCATGTTGAATAACCACTTTTTAAACCCTCACAGTGACCAAAATTGCCATTTTTACAGAGTTTTGATTACTCAAAAGCTTCAATTTTGACCCCTTTGAGGCACAGAAATGACTTTAAACACACTTATTTTAGTTGACAAAGTCATAATTCACATCCAACAGTCATTTAGAGTCAAAAGATTAAATGTTAAAATTTCATCCATATTGACCATTTTGGGATCGTTCGACATATCCGGAGTCATCGTTTTTCATCCGAAAATTGATTTTTTGGACTGTACCAAAAATCATTCAAAATGTCAATTGGATCGTGCCTCATGTTGAATAGCCACTTTTTAAACCCTCACAGTGACCAAAATTGCCAATTTTACAGAGTTTTGCTTACTCAAAAGCTTCAATTTTGACGCATTTGAGGCACAGAAATGACTTTAAACACCCTTATTTTAGTTGACAAAGTCATAATTCACATCCAACAGTCATTTACAGTCAAAAGATTAACTGTTAAAATTTCATCCATATTGACCATTTTGGGATCGTTCGACATGTCCGGAGTCATCGTTTTTCATCCGAAAATTGATTTTTTGGACTGTACCAAAAATCATTCAAAATGTCAATTGGATCGTGCCTCATGTTGAATAACCACTTTTTAAACCCTCACAGTGACCAAAATTGCCAATTTTACAGAGTTTTGCTTACTCAAAAGCTTCAATTTTGACCCATTTCAGGCACAGAAATGACTTTAAACACACTTATTTTAGTTGACAAAGTCATATTTCACATCCAACAGTCATTTACAGTCAAAAGATTAAATGTTAAAATTTCATCCATATTGACCATTTTGGGATCGTTTGACATGTCCGGAGTCATCGTTTTTCATTCGAAAATTGATTTTTTGGACTGTACCAAAAATGATTCAAAATGTCAATTGGATCGTGCCTCATGTTGAATGACCACTTTTTAAACCCTCAGAGTGACCAAAATTGCCATTTTTACAGAGTTTTGCTTACTCAAAAGCTTCAATTTTGATCCGTTTCAGGCACAGAAATGACTTTAAACACACTTATTTTAGTTGACAAAGTCATAATTCACATCCAACAGTCATTTACAGTCAAAAGATTAAATGTTAAAATTTCATCCATATTGACCATTTTGGGATCGTTCGGCATGTCCGGAGTCATCGTTTTTCATCCGAAAATGGATTTTTTGGACTGTACCAAAAATCATTCAAAATGTCACTTGGATCGTGCCTCATGTTGAATAACCACTTTTTAAACCCTCACAGTGACCAAAATTGCCAATTTTACAGAGTTTTGCTTACTCAAAAGCTTCAATTTTGACCCATTTCAGGCACAGAAATGACTTTAAACACACTTATTTTAGTTGACAAAGTCATAATTCACATCCAACATTCATTTACAGTCAAAAGATTAAATGTTAAAATTTCGTCCATATTGACCATTTTGGGATCATTCGACATGTCAGGAGTCATCGTTTTTCATCCGAAAATTGATTTTTTTGGACTGTACCAAAAATGATTCAAAATGTCAATTGGATCGTGCCTCATGTTGAATAACCACTTTTTAAACCCTCACAGTGACCAAAATTGCCATTTTTACAGAGTTTTGATTACTCAAAAGCTTCAATTTTGACCCCTTTGAGGCACAGAAATGACTTTAAACACACTTATTTTAGTTGACAAAGTCATAATTCACATCCAACAGTCATTTAGAGTCAAAAGATTAAATGTTAAAATTTCATCCATATTGACCATTTTGGGATCGTTCGACATATCCGGAGTCATCGTTTTTCATCCGAAAATTGATTTTTTGGACTGTACCAAAAATCATTCAAAATGTCAATTGGATCGTGCCTCATGTTGAATAGCCACTTTTTAAACCCTCACAGTGACCAAAATTGCCAATTTTACAGAGTTTTGCTTACTCAAAAGCTTCAATTTTGACCCCTTTGAGGCACAGAAATGACTTTAAACACACTTATTTTAGTTGACAAAGTCATAATTCACATCCAACAGTCATTTACAGTCAAAAGATTAAATGTTAAAATTTCATCATTATAGACCATTTTGGGAACGTTCGACAGGTCCGGAGTCATCGTTTTTCATCCGAAAATTGATTTTTTGGATTGTACCAAAAATGATTCAAAATGTCAATTGGATCGTGCCTCATGTTGAATAACCACTTTTTAAACCCTCACAGTGACCAAAATTACCATTTTTACAGAGTTTTGATTACTCAAAAGCTTCAATTTTGACCCCTTTGAGGCACAGAAATGACTTTAAACACACTTATTTTAGTTGACAAAGTCATAATTCACATCCAACAGTCATTTACAGTCAAAAGATTAAATGTTAAAATTTCATCCATATTGACCATTTTGGGATCGTTCGACATGTCCGGAGTCATCGTTTTTCATCCGAAAATTGATTTTTTGGACTGTACCAAAAATGATTCAAAATGGCAATTGGATCGTGCCTCATGTTGAATAACCACTTTTTAAACCCTCAGAGTGACCAAAATTGCCATTTTTACAGAGTTTTGATTACTCAAAAGCTTCAATTTTGACCCCTTTGAGGCACAGAAATGACTTTAAACACACTTGTTTTAGTTGCCAAAGTCATAATTCACATCCAACAGTCATTTACAGTCAAAAGATTAAATGTTAAAATTTCATCCATATTGACCATTTTGGGATCGTTCGGCATGTCCGGAGTCATCGTTTTTCATCCGAAAATTGATTTTTTGGACTGTACCAGAAATGATTCAAAATGTCAATTGGATCGTGCCTCATGTTGAATAACCACTTTTTAAACCCTCACAGTGACCAAAATTGCCAATTTTACAGAGTTTTGCTTACTCAAAAGCTTCAATTTTGACCCATTTCAGGCACAGAAATGACTTTAAACACACTTATTTTAGTTGACAAAGTCATAATTCACATCCAACAGTCATTTACAGTCAAAAGATTAAATGTTAAAATTTCATCCATATTGACCATTTTGGGATCGTTTGACATGTCCGGAGTCATCGTTTTTCATCCGAAAATTGATTTTTTGGACTGTACCAAAAATGATTCAAAATGTCTTATGGATCGTGCATCATGTTGAATGACCACTTTTTAAACCCTCACAGTGACCAAAATTGCCATTTTTACAGAGTTTTGATTACTCAAAAGCTTCAATTTTGACCCCTTTGAGGCACAGAAATGACTTTAAACACACTTATTTTACTTGACAAAGTCATAATTCACATCCAACAGTCATTTACAGTCAAAAGATTAAATGTTGAAATTTCATCCATATTGACCATTTTGGGATCGTTCGACATGTCCGGAGTCATTGTTTTTCATCCGAAAATTGATTTTTTGGACTGTACCAGAAATGATTCAAAATGTCAATTGGATCATGCCTCATGTTGAATAACCACTTTTTAAACCCTCACAGTGACCAAAATTGCCATTTTTACAGAGTTTTGATTACTCAAAAGCTTCAATTTTGACCCCTTTGAGGCACAGAAATGACTTTAAACACACTTATTTTAGTTGACAAAGTCATAATTCACATCCAACAGTCATTTACAGTCAAAAGATTAAATGTTAAAATTTCATCCATATTGACCATTTTGGGATCGTTCGACATGTCCGGAGTCATCGTTTTTCATCCGAAAATTGATTTTTTGGACTGTACCAAAAATCATTCAAAATGTCAATTGGATCGTGCCTCATGTTGAATAACCACTTTTTAAACCCTCACAGTGACCAAAATTGCCAATTTTACAGAGTTTTGCTTACTCAAAAGCTTCAATTTTGACCCATTTCAGGCACAGAAATGACTTTAAACACACTTATTTTAGTTGACAAAGTCATATTTCACATCCAACAGTCATTTACAGTCAAAAGATTAAATGTTAAAATTTCATCCATATTGACCATTTTGGGATCGTTTGACATGTCCGGAGTCATCGTTTTTCATCCGAAAATTGATTTTTTGGACTGTACCAAAAATGATTCAAAATGGCAATTGGATCGTGCCTCATGTTGAATAACCACTTTTTAAACCCTCAGAGTGACCAAAATTGCCATTTTTTACAGAGTTTTGATTACTCAAAAGCTTCAATTTTGACCCCTTTGAGGCACAGAAATGACTTTAAACACACTGATTTTAGTTGACAAAGTCATAATTCACATCCAACAGTCATTTACAGTCAAAAGATTAAATGTTAAAATTTCATCCATATTGACCATTTTGGGATCGTTCGGCATGTCCGGAGTCATCGTTTTTCATCCGAAAATTGATTTTTTGGACTGTACCAAAAATGATTCAAAATGTCTTATGGATCGTGCATCATGTTGAATGACCACTTTTTAAACCCTCACAGTGACCAAAATTGCCATTTTTACAGAGTTTTGATTACTCAAAAGCTTCAATTTTGACCCCTTTGAGGCACAGAAATGACTGTAAACACACTTATTTTACTTGACAAAGTCATAATTCACATCCAACAGTCATTTACAGTCAAAAGATTAAATGTTGAAATTTCATCCATATTGACCATTTTGGGATCGTTCGACATGTCCGGAGTCATCGTTTTTCATCCGAAAATTGATTTTTTGGACTGTACCAGAAATGATTCAAAATGTCAATTGGATCATGCCTCATGTTGAATAACCACTTTTTAAACCCTCACAGTGACCAAAATTGCCATTTTTACAGAGTTTTGATTACTCAAAAGCTTCAATTTTGACCCCTTTGAGGCACAGAAATGACTTTAAACACACTTATTTTAGTTGACAAAGTCATAATTCACATCCAACAGTCATTTACAGTCAAAAGATTAAATGTTAAAATTTCATCCATATTGACCATTTTGGGATCGTTCGGCATGTCCGGAGTCATCGTTTTTCATCCGAAAATTGATTTTTTGGACTGTACCAGAAATGATTAAAAATGTCAATTGGATCGTGCCTCATGTTGAATAACCACTTTTTAAACCCTCACAGTGACCAAAATTGCCATTTTTACAGAGTTTTGATTACTCAAAAGCTTCAATTTTGACCCCTTTGAGGCACAGTAATGACTTTAAACACACTTATTTTAGTTGACAAAGTCATAATTCACATCCAACAGTCATTTACAGTCAAAAGATTAAATGTTAAAATTTCATCCATATTGACCATTTTGGGATCGTTCGACATGTCCGGAGTTATCGTTTTTCATCTGAAAATTGATTTTTTGGACTGTACCAAAAATCATTCAAAATGTCAATTGGATCGTGCCTCATGTTGAATAACCACTTTTTAAACCCTCACAGTGACCAAAATTGCCAATTTTACAGAGTTTTGCTTACTCAAAAGCTTCAATTTTGACTCATTTCAGGCACAGAAATGACTTTAAACACACTTATTTTAGTTGACAAAGTCATAATTCACATCCAACAGTCATTTACAGTCAAAAGATTAAATGTTAAAATTTCGTCCATATTGACCATTTTGGGATCATTCGACATGTCAGGAGTCATCGTTTTTCATCCGAAAATTGGTTTTTTTGGACTGTACCAAAAATGATTCAAAATGTCAATTGGATCGTGCCTCATGTTGAATAACCAGTTTTAACCCCTCACAGTGACCAAAATTGCCATTTTTACAGAGTTTTGATTACTCAAAAGCTTCAATTTTGACCCCTTTGAGGCACAGAAATGACTTTAAACACACTTATTTTAGTTGACAAAGTCATAATTCACATCCAACAGTTATTTAGAGTCAAAACATTAAATGTTAAAATTTCATCCATATTGACCATTTTGGGATCGTTCGACATGTCCGGAGTCATCGTTTTTCATCCGAAAATTGATTTTTTGGACTGTACCAAAAATCATTCAAAATGTCAATTGGATCGTGCCTCATGTTGAATAGCCACTTTTTAAACCCTCACAGTGACCAAAATTGCCAATTTTACAGAGTTTTGCTTACTCAAAAGCTTCAATTTTGACCCATTTCAGGCACAGAAATGACTTTAAACACACTTATTTTAGTTGACAAAGTCATATTTCACATCCAACAGTCATTTACAGTCAAAAGATAAAATGTTAAAATTTCATCCATATTGACCATTTTGGGATCGTTTGACATGTCCGGAGTCATCGTTTTTCATCCGAAAATTGATTTTTTTGGACTGTACCAAAAATGATTCAAAATGTCAATTGGATCGTGCCTCATGTTGAATAACCACTTTTTAAACCCTCACAGTGACCAAAATTGCCATTTTTACAGAGTTTTGATTACTCAAAAGCTTCAATTTTGACCCCTTTGAGGCACAGAAAGGACTTTAAACACACTTATTTTAGTTGACAAAGTCATAATTCACATCCAACAGTCATTTACAGTCAAAAGATTAAATGTTAAAATTTCATCCATATTGACCATTTTGGGATTGTTCGACATGTCCGGAGTCATCGTTTTTCATCCGAAAATTGATTTTTTGGACTGTACCAAAAATCATTCAAAATGTCAATTGGATCGTGCCTCATGTTGAATAACCACTTTTTAAACCCTCACAGTGACCAACATTGCCAATTTTACAGAGTTTTGCTTACTCAAAAGCTTCAATTTTGACCCATTTCAGGCACAGAAATGACTTTAAACACACTTATTTTAGTTGACAAAGTCATAATTCACATCCAACAGTCATTTACAGTCAAAAGATTAAATGTTAAAATTTCATCCATATTGACCATTTTGGGATCGTTTGACATGTCCGGAGTCATCGTTTTTCATCCGAAAATTGATTTTTTGGACTGTACCAGAAATGATTCAAAATGTCAATTGGATCATGCCTCATGTTGAATAACCACTTTTTAAACCCTCACAGTGACCAAAATTGCCATTTTTACAGGGTTTTGATTACTCAAAAGCTTCAATTTTGACCCCTTTGAGGCACAGAAATGACTTTAAACACACTTATTTTAGTTGACAAAGTCATAATTCACATCCAACAGTCATTTACAGTCAAAAGATTAAATGTTAAAATTTCATCCATATTGACCATTTTGGGATCGTTTGACATGTCCGGAGTCATCGTTTTTCATCCGAAAATTGATTTTTTGGACTGTACCAAAAATGATTCAAAATGGCAATTGGATCGTGCCTCATGTTGAATAACCACTTTTTAAACTCTCAGAGTGACCAAAATTGCCATTTTTTACAGAGTTTTGATTACTCAAAAGCTTCAATTTTGACCCCTTTGAGGCACAGAAATGACTTTAAACACACTTATTTTAGTTGACAAAGTCATAATTCACATCCAACAGTCATTTACAGTCAAAAGATTAAATGTTAAAATTTCATCCATATTGACCATTTTGGGATCGTTCGGCATGTCCGGAGTCATCGTTTTTCATCCGAAAATTGATTTTTTGGACTGTACCAGAAATGATTAAAAATGTCAATTGGATCGTGCCTCATGTTGAATAACCACTTTTTAAACCCTCACAGTGACCAAAATTGCCATTTTTACAGAGTTTTGATTACTCAAAAGCTTCAATTTTGACCCCTTTGAGGCACAGTAATGACTTTAAACACACTTATTTTAGTTGACAAAGTCATAATTCACATCCAACAGTCATTTACAGTCAAAAGATTAAATGTTAAAATTTCATCCATATTGACCATTTTGGGATCGTTCGACATGTCCGGAGTTATCGTTTTTCATCTGAAAATTGATTTTTTGGACTGTACCAAAAATCATTCAAAATGTCAATTGGATCGTGCCTCATGTTGAATAACCACTTTTTAAACCCTCACAGTGACCAAAATTGCCAATTTTACAGAGTTTTGCTTACTCAAAAGATTCAATTTTGACTCATTTCAGGCACAGAAATGACTTTAAACACACTTATTTTAGTTGACAAAGTCATAATTCACATCCAACAGTCATTTACAGTCAAAAGATTAAATGTTAAAATTTCGTCCATATTGACCATTTTGGGATCATTCGACATGTCAGGAGTCATCGTTTTTCATCCGAAAATTGATTTTTTTGGACTGTACCAAAAATGATTCAAAATGTCAATTGGATCGTGCCTCATGTTGAATAACCAGTTTTAACCCCTCACAGTGACCAAAATTGCCATTTTTACAGAGTTTTGATTACTCAAAAGCTTCAATTTTGACCCCTTTGAGGCACAGAAATGACTTTAAACACACTTATTTTAGTTGACAAAGTCATAATTCACATCCAACAGTCATTTAGAGTCAAAACATTAAATGTTAAAATTTCATCCATATTGACCATTTTGGGATCGTTCGACATGTCCGGAGTCATCGTTTTTCATCCGAAAATTGATTTTTTGGACTGTACCAAAAATCATTCAAAATGTCAATTGGATCGTGCCTCATGTTGAATAGCCACTTTTTAAACCCTCACAGTGACCAAAATTGCCAATTTTACAGAGTTTTGCTTACTCAAAAGCTTCAATTTTGACCCATTTCAGGCACAGAAATGACTTTAAACACACTTATTTTAGTTGACAAAGTCATATTTCACATCCAACAGTCATTTACAGTCAAAAGATAAAATGTTAAAATTTCATCCATATTGACCATTTTGGGATCGTTCGGCATGTCCGGAGTCATCGTTTTTCATCCGAAAATTGATTTTTTGGACTGTACCAGAAATGATTCAAAATGTCAATTGGATCGTGCCTCATGTTGAATAACCACTTTTTAAACCCTCACAGTGACCAAAATTGCCAATTTAACAGAGTTTTGCTTACTCAAAAGCTTCAATTTTGACCCATTTCAGGCACAGAAATGACTTTAAACACACTTATTTTAGTTGACAAAGTCATAATTCACATCCAACAGTCATTTACAGTCAAAAGATTAAATGTTAAAATTTCATCCATATTGACCATTTTGGGATCGTTTGACATGTCCGGAGTCATCGTTTTTCATCCGAAAATTGATTTTTTGGACTGTACCAAAAATGATTCAAAATGTCTTATGGATCGTGCATCATGTTGAATGACCACTTTTTAAACCCTCACAGTGACCAAAATTGCCATTTTTACAGAGTTTTGATTACTCAAAAGCTTCAATTTTGACCCCTTTGAGGCACAGAAATGACTTTAAACACACTTATTTTACTTGACAAAGTCATAATTCACATCCAACAGTCATTTACAGTCAAAAGATTAAATGTTGAAATTTCATCCATATTGACCATTTTGGGATCGTTCGACATGTCCGGAGTCATCGTTTTTCATCCGAAAATTGATTTTTTGGACTGTACCAGAAATGATTCAAAATGTCAATTGGATCATGCCTCATGTTGAATAACCACTTTTTAAACCCTCACAGTGACCAAAATTGCCATTTTTACAGAGTTTTGATTACTCAAAAGCTTCAATTTTGACCCCTTTGAGGCACAGAAATGACTTTAAACACACTTATTTTAGTTGACAAAGTCATAATTCACATCCAACAGTCATTTACAGTCAAAAGATTAAATGTTAAAATTTCATCCATATTGACCATTTTGGGATCGTTCGGCATGTCCGGAGTCATCGTTTTTCATCCGAAAATTGATTTTTTGGACTGTACCAGAAATGATTAAAAATGTCAATTGGATCGTGCCTCATGTTGAATAACCACTTTTTAAACCCTCACAGTGACCAAAATTGCCATTTTTACAGAGTTTTGATTACTCAAAAGCTTCAATTTTGACCCCTTTGAGGCACAGTAATGACTTTAAACACACTTATTTTAGTTGACAAAGTCATAATTCACATCCAACAGTCATTTACAGTCAAAAGATTAAATGTTAAAATTTCATCCATATTGACCATTTTGGGATCGTTCGACATGTCCGGAGTTATCGTTTTTCATCTGAAAATTGATTTTTTGGACTGTACCAAAAATCATTCAAAATGTCAATTGGATCGTGCCTCATGTTGAATAACCACTTTTTAAACCCTCACAGTGACCAAAATTGCCAATTTTACAGAGTTTTGCTTACTCAAAAGCTTCAATTTTGACTCATTTCAGGCACAGAAATGACTTTAAACACACTTATTTTAGTTGACAAAGTCATAATTCACATCCAACAGTCATTTACAGTCAAAAGATTAAATGTTAAAATTTCGTCCATATTGACCATTTTGGGATCATTCGACATGTCAGGAGTCATCGTTTTTCATCCGAAAATTGATTTTTTTGGACTGTACCAAAAATGATTCAAAATGTCAATTGGATCGTGCCTCATGTTGAATAACCAGTTTTAACCCCTCACAGTGACCAAAATTGCCATTTTTACAGAGTTTTGATTACTCAAAAGCTTCAATTTTGACCCCTTTGAGGCACAGAAATGACTTTAAACACACTTATTTTAGTTGACAAAGTCATAATTCACATCCAACAGTCATTTACAGTCAAAAGATTAAATGTTAAAATTTCATCCATATTGACCATTTTGGGATCGTTCGGCATGTCCGGAGTCATCGTTTTTCATCCGAAAATTGATTTTTTGGACTGTACCAGAAATGATTAAAAATGTCAATTGGATCGTGCCTCATGTTGAATAACCACTTTTTAAACCCTCACAGTGACCAAAATTGCCATTTTTACAGAGTTTTGATTACTCAAAAGCTTCAATTTTGACCCCTTTGAGGCACAGTAATGACTTTAAACACACTTATTTTAGTTGACAAAGTCATAATTCACATCCAACAGTCATTTACAGTCAAAAGATTAAATGTTAAAATTTCATCCATATTGACCATTTTGGGATCGTTCGACATGTCCGGAGTTATCGTTTTTCATCTGAAAATTGATTTTTTGGACTGTACCAAAAATCATTCAAAATGTCAATTGGATCGTGCCTCATGTTGAATAACCACTTTTTAAACCCTCACAGTGACCAAAATTGCCAATTTTACAGAGTTTTGCTTACTCAAAAGATTCAATTTTGACTCATTTCAGGCACAGAAATGACTTTAAACACACTTATTTTAGTTGACAAAGTCATAATTCACATCCAACAGTCATTTACAGTCAAAAGATTAAATGTTAAAATTTCGTCCATATTGACCATTTTGGGATCATTCGACATGTCAGGAGTCATCGTTTTTCATCCGAAAATTGATTTTTTTGGACTGTACCAAAAATGATTCAAAATGTCAATTGGATCGTGCCTCATGTTGAATAACCAGTTTTAACCCCTCACAGTGACCAAAATTGCCATTTTTACAGAGTTTTGATTACTCAAAAGCTTCAATTTTGACCCCTTTGAGGCACAGAAATGACTTTAAACACACTTATTTTAGTTGACAAAGTCATAATTCACATCCAACAGTCATTTAGAGTCAAAACATTAAATGTTAAAATTTCATCCATATTGACCATTTTGGGATCGTTCGACATGTCCGGAGTCATCGTTTTTCATCCGAAAATTGATTTTTTGGACTGTACCAAAAATCATTCAAAATGTCAATTGGATCGTGCCTCATGTTGAATAGCCACTTTTTAAACCCTCACAGTGACCAAAATTGCCAATTTTACAGAGTTTTGCTTACTCAAAAGCTTCAATTTTGACCCATTTCAGGCACAGAAATGACTTTAAACACACTTATTTTAGTTGACAAAGTCATATTTCACATCCAACAGTCATTTACAGTCAAAAGATAAAATGTTAAAATTTCATCCATATTGACCATTTTGGGATCGTTCGGCATGTCCGGAGTCATCGTTTTTCATCCGAAAATTGATTTTTTGGACTGTACCAGAAATGATTCAAAATGTCAATTGGATCGTGCCTCATGTTGAATAACCACTTTTTAAACCCTCACAGTGACCAAAATTGCCAATTTAACAGAGTTTTGCTTACTCAAAAGCTTCAATTTTGACCCATTTCAGGCACAGAAATGACTTTAAACACACTTATTTTAGTTGACAAAGTCATAATTCACATCCAACAGTCATTTACAGTCAAAAGATTAAATGTTAAAATTTCATCCATATTGACCATTTTGGGATCGTTTGACATGTCCGGAGTCATCGTTTTTCATCCGAAAATTGATTTTTTGGACTGTAGCTGTACCAAAAATGATTCAAAATGTCTTATGGATCGTGCATCATGTTGAATGACCACTTTTTAAACCCTCACAGTGACCAAAATTGCCATTTTTACAGAGTTTTGATTACTCAAAAGCTTCAATTTTGACCCCTTTGAGGCACAGAAATGACTTTAAACACACTTATTTTACTTGACAAAGTCATAATTCACATCCAACAGTCATTTACAGTCAAAAGATTAAATGTTGAAATTTCATCCATATTGACCATTTTGGGATCGTTCGACATGTCCAGAGTCATCGTTTTTCATCCGAAAATTGATTTTTTGGACTGTACCAGAAATGATTCAAAATGTCAATTGGATCATGCCTCATGTTGAATAACCACTTTTTAAACCCTCACAGTGACCAAAATTGCCATTTTTACAGAGTTTTGATTACTCAAAAGCTTCAATTTTGACCCCTTTGAGGCACAGAAATGACTTTAAACACACTTATTTTAGTTGACAAAGTCATAATTCACATCCAACAGTCATTTACAGTCAAAAGATTAAATGTTAAAATTTCATCCATATTGACCATTTTGGGATCGTTCGGCATGTCCGGAGTCATCGTTTTTCATCCGAAAATTGATTTTTTGGACTGTACCAGAAATGATTAAAAATGTCAATTGGATCGTGCCTCATGTTGAATAACCACTTTTTAAACCCTCACAGTGACCAAAATTGCCATTTTTACAGAGTTTTGATTACTCAAAAGCTTCAATTTTGACCCCTTTGAGGCACAGTAATGACTTTAAACACACTTATTTTAGTTGACAAAGTCATAATTCACATCCAACAGTCATTTACAGTCAAAAGATTAAATGTTAAAATTTCATCCATATTGACCATTTTGGGATCGTTCGACATGTCCGGAGTTATCGTTTTTCATCTGAAAATTGATTTTTTGGACTGTACCAAAAATCATTCAAAATGTCAATTGGATCGTGCCTCATGTTGAATAACCACTTTTTAAACCCTCACAGTGACCAAAATTGCCAATTTTACAGAGTTTTGCTTACTCAAAAGCTTCAATTTTGACTCATTTCAGGCACAGAAATGACTTTAAACACACTTATTTTAGTTGACAAAGTCATAATTCACATCCAACAGTCATTTACAGTCAAAAGATTAAATGTTAAAATTTCGTCCATATTGACCATTTTGGGATCATTCGACATGTCAGGAGTCATCGTTTTTCATCCGAAAATTGATTTTTTTGGACTGTACCAAAAATGATTCAAAATGTCAATTGGATCGTGCCTCATGTTGAATAACCAGTTTTAACCCCTCACAGTGACCAAAATTGCCATTTTTACAGAGTTTTGATTACTCAAAAGCTTCAATTTTGACCCCTTTGAGGCACAGAAATGACTTTAAACACACTTATTTTAGTTGACAAAGTCATAATTCACATCCAACAGTCATTTAGAGTCAAAACATTAAATGTTAAAATTTCATCCATATTGACCATTTTGGGATCGTTCGACATGTCCGGAGTCATCGTTTTTCATCCGAAAATTGATTTTTTGGACTGTACCAAAAATCATTCAAAATGTCAATTGGATCGTGCCTCATGTTGAATAGCCACTTTTTAAACCCTCACAGTGACCAAAATTGCCAATTTTACAGAGTTTTGCTTACTCAAAAGCTTCAATTTTGACCCATTTCAGGCACAGAAATGACTTTAAACACACTTATTTTAGTTGACAAAGTCATATTTCACATCCAACAGTCATTTACAGTCAAAAGATAAAATGTTAAAATTTCATCCATATTGACCATTTTGGGATCGTTTGACATGTCCGGAGTCATCGTTTTTCATCCGAAAATTGATTTTTTTGGACTGTACCAAAAATGATTCAAAATGTCAATTGGATCGTGCCTCATGTTGAATAACCACTTTTTAAACCCTCACAGTGACCAAAATTGCCATTTTTACAGAGTTTTGATTACTCAAAAGCTTCAATTTTGACCCCTTTGAGGCACAGAAAGGACTTTAAACACACTTATTTTAGTTGACAAAGTCATAATTCACATCCAACAGTCATTTACAGTCAAAAGATTAAATGTTAAAATTTCATCCATATTGACCATTTTGGGATTGTTCGACATGTCCGGAGTCATCGTTTTTCATCCGAAAATTGATTTTTTGGACTGTACCAAAAATCATTCAAAATGTCAATTGGATCGTGCCTCATGTTGAATAACCACTTTTTAAACCCTCACAGTGACCAAAATTGCCAATTTTACAGAGTTTTGCTTACTCAAAAGCTTCAATTTTGACGCATTTGAGGCACAGAAATGACTTTAAACACCCTTATTTTTGTTGACAAAGTCATAATTCACATCCAACAGTCATTTACAGTCAAAAGACTAAATGTTAAAATTTCATCCATATTGACCATTTTGGGATCGTTCGGCATGTCCGGAGTCATCGTTTTTCATCCGAAAATTGATTTTTTGGACTGTACCAGAAATGATTCAAAATGTCAATTGGATCATGCCTCATGTTGAATAACCACTTTTTAAACCCTCACAGTGACCAAAATTGCCATTTTTACAGAGTTTTGATTACTCAAAAGCTTCAATTTTGACCCCTTTGAGGCACAGAAATGACTTTAAACACACTTATTTTAGTTGACAAAGTCATAATTCACATCCAACAGTCATTTACAGTCAAAAGATTAACTGTTAAAATTTCATCCATATTGACCATTTTGGGATCGTTCGACATGTCCGGAGTCATCGTTTTTCATCCGAAAATTGATTTTTTGGACTGTACCAAAAATCATTCAAAATGTCAATTGGATCGTGCCTCATGTTGAATAACCACTTTTTAAACCCTCACAGTGACCAAAATTGCCAATTTTACAGAGTTTTGCTTACTCAAAAGCTTCAATTTTGACCCATTTCAGGCACAGAAATGACTTTAAACACACTTATTTTAGTTGACAAAGTCATATTTCACATCCAACAGTCATTTACAGTCAAAAGATTAAATGTTAAAATTTCATCCATATTGACCATTTTGGGATCGTTTGACATGTCCGGAGTCATCGTTTTTCATCCGAAAATTGATTTTTTGGACTGTACCAAAAATGATTCAAAATGTCAATTGGATCGTGCCTCATGTTGAATGACCACTTTTTAAACCCTCAGAGTGACCAAAATTGCCATTTTTACAGAGTTTTGCTTAATCAAAAGCTTCAATTTTGATCCGTTTCAGGCACAGAAATGACTTTAAACACACTTATTTTAGTTGACAAAGTCATAATTCACATCCAACAGTCATTTACAGTCAAAAGATTAAATGTTAAAATTTCATCCATATTGACCATTTTGGGATCGTTCGACATGTCCGGAGTCATTGTTTTTCATCCGAAAATTGATTTTTTGGACTGTACCAAAAATCATTCAAAATGTCAATTGGATCGTGCCTCATGTTGAATAACCACTTTTTGAACCCTCACAGTGACCAAAATTGCCAATTTTACAGAGTTTTGCTTACTCAAAAGCTTCAATTTTGACCCATTTCAGGGACAGAAATGACTTTAAACACACTTATTTTAGTTGACAAAGTCATAATTCACATCCAACATTCATTTACAGTCAAAAGATTAAATGTTAAAATTTCGTCCATATTGACCATTTTGGGATCATTCGACATGTCAGGAGTCATCGTTTTTCATCCGAAAATTGATTTTTTTGGACTGTACCAAAAATGATTCAAAATGTCAATTGGATCGTGCCTCATGTTGAATAACCACTTTTTAAACCCTCACAGTGACCAAAATTGCCATTTTTACAGAGTTTTGATTACTCAAAAGCTTCAATTTTGACCCCTTTGAGGCACAGAAATGACTTTAAACACACTTATTTTAGTTGACAAAGTCATAATTCACATCCAACAGTCATTTACAGTCAAAAGATTAAATGTTAAAATTTCATCATTATAGACCATTTTGGGAACATTCGACAGGTCCGGAGTCATCGTTTTTCATCCGAAAATTGATTTTTTGGATTGTACCAAAAATGATTCAAAATGTCAATTGGATCGTGCCTCATGTTGAATAACCACTTTTTAAACCCTCACAGTGACCAAAATTACCATTTTTACAGAGTTTTGATTACTCAAAAGCTTCAATTTTGACCCCTTTGAGGCACAGAAATGACTTTAAACACACTTATTTTAGTTGACAAAGTCATAATTCACATCCAACAGTCATTTACAGTCAAAAGATTAAATGTTAAAATTTCATCCATATTGACCATTTTGGGATCGTTCGGCATGTCCGGAGTCATCGTTTTTCATCCGAAAATTGATTTTTGGACTGTACCAGAAATGATTCAAAATGTCAATTGGATCATGCCTCATGTTGAATAACCACTTTTTAAACCCTCACAGTGACCAAAATTGCCATTTTTACAGAGTTTTGATTACTCAAAAGCTTCAATTTTGACCCCTTTGAGGCACAGAAATGACTTTAAACACACTTATTTTAGTTGACAAAGTCATAATTCACATCCAACAGTCATTTACAGTCAAAAGATTAAATGTTAAAATTTCATCCATATTGACCATTTTGGGATCGTTCGACATGTCCGGAGTCATCGTTTTTCATCCGAAAATTGATTTTTTGGACTGTACCAAAAATGATTCAAAATGTCAAGTGGATCGTGCCTCATGTTGAATAACCACTTTTTAAACCCTCACAGTGACCAAAATTGCCAATTTTACAGAGTTTTGCTTACTCAAAAGCTTCAATTTTGACCCATTTCAGGCACAGAAATGACTTTAAACACACTTATTTTAGTTGACAAAGTCATAATTCACATCCAACAGTCATTTACAGTCAAAAGATTAAATGTTAAAATTTCATCCATATTGACCATTTTGGGATCGTTCGGCATGTCCGGAGTCATCGTTTTTCATCCGAAAATTGATTTTTTGGACTGTACCAGAAATGATTAAAAATGTCAATTGGATCGTGCCTCATGTTGAATAACCACTTTTTAAACCCTCACAGTGACCAAAATTGCCATTTTTACAGAGTTTTGATTACTCAAAAGCTTCAATTTTGACCCCTTTGAGGCACAGTAATGACTTTAAACACACTTATTTTAGTTGACAAAGTCATAATTCACATCCAACAGTCATTTACAGTCAAAAGATTAAATGTTAAAATTTCATCCATATTGACCATTTTGGGATCGTTCGACATGTCCGGAGTTATCGTTTTTCATCTGAAAATTGATTTTTTGGACTGTACCAAAAATCATTCAAAATGTCAATTGGATCGTGCCTCATGTTGAATAACCACTTTTTAAACCCTCACAGTGACCAAAATTGCCAATTTTACAGAGTTTTGCTTACTCAAAAGCTTCAATTTTGACTCATTTCAGGCACAGAAATGACTTTAAACACACTTATTTTAGTTGACAAAGTCATAATTCACATCCAACAGTCATTTACAGTCAAAAGATTAAATGTTAACATTTCGTCCATATTGACCATTTTGGGATCATTCGACATGTCAGGAGTCATCGTTTTTCATCCGAAAATTGATTTTTTTGGACTGTACCAAAAATGATTCAAAATGTCAATTGGATCGTGCCTCATGTTGAATAACCAGTTTTAACCCCTCACAGTGACCAAAATTGCCATTTTTACAGAGTTTTGATTACTCAAAAGCTTCAATTTTGACCCCTTTGAGGCACAGAAATGACTTTAAACACACTTATTTTAGTTGACAAAGTCATAATTCACATCCAACAGTCATTTAGAGTCAAAACATTAAATGTTAAAATTTCATCCATATTGACCATTTTGGGATCGTTCGACATGTCCGGAGTCATCGTTTTTCATCCGAAAATTGATTTTTTGGACTGTACCAAAAATCATTCAAAATGTCAATTGGATCGTGCCTCATGTTGAATAGCCACTTTTTAAACCCTCACAGTGACCAAAATTGCCAATTTTACAGAGTTTTGCTTACTCAAAAGCTTCAATTTTGACCCATTTCAGGCACAGAAATGACTTTAAACAGACTTATTTTAGTTGACAAAGTCATATTTCACATCCAAGAGTCATTTACAGTCAAAAGATAAAATGTTAAAATTTCATCCATATTGACCATTTTGGGATCGTTTGACATGTCCGGAGTCATCGTTTTTCATCCGAAAATTGATTTTTTTGGACTGTACCAAAAATGATTCAAAATGTCAATTGGATCGTGCCTCATGTTGAATAACCACTTTTTAAACCCTCACAGTGACCAAAATTGCCATTTTTACAGAGTTTTGATTACTCAAAAGCTTCAATTTTGACCCCTTTGAGGCACAGAAATGACTTTAAACACACTTATTTTAGTTGACAAAGTCATAATTCACATCCAACAGTCATTTACAGTCAAAAGATTAAATGTTAAAATTTCATCCATATTGACCATTTTGGGATTGTTCGACATGTCCGGAGTCATCGTTTTTCATCCGAAAATTGATTTTTTGGACTGTACCAAAAATCATTCAAAATGTCAATTGGATCGTGCCTCATGTTGAATAACCACTTTTTAAACCCTCACAGTGACCAAAATTGCCAATTTTACAGAGTTTTGCTTACTCAAAAGCTTCAATTTTGACGCATTTGAGGCACAGAAATGACTTTAAACACCCTTATTTTTGTTGACAAAGTCATAATTCACATCCAACAGTCATTTACAGTCAAAAGACTAAATGTTAAAATTTCATCCATATTGACCATTTTGGGATCGTTCGGCATGTCCGGAGTCATCGTTTTTCATCCGAAAATTGATTTTTTGGACTGTACCAGAAATGATTCAAAATGTCAATTGGATCATGCCTCATGTTGAATAACCACTTTTTAAACCCTCACAGTGACCAAAATTGCCATTTTTACAGAGTTTTGATTACTCAAAAGCTTCAATTTTGACCCCTTTGAGGCACAGAAATGACTTTAAACACACTTATTTTAGTTGACAAAGTCATAATTCACATCCAACAGTCATTTACAGTCAAAAGATTAACTGTTAAAATTTCATCCATATTGACCATTTTGGGATCGTTCGACATGTCCGGAGTCATCGTTTTTCATCCGAAAATTGATTTTTTGGACTGAATCAAAAATCATTCAAAATGTCAATTGGATCGTGCCTCATGTTGAATAACCACTTTTTAAACCCTCACAGTGACCAAAATTGCCAATTTTACAGAGTTTTGCTTACTCAAAAGCTTCAATTTTGACCCATTTCAGGCACAGAAATGACTTTAAACACACTTATTTTAGTTGACAAAGTCATATTTCACATCCAACAGTCATTTACAGTCAAAAGATTAAATGTTAAAATTTCATCCATATTGACCATTTTGGGATCGTTTGACATGTCCGGAGTCATCGTTTTTCATCCGAAAATTGATTTTTTGGACTGTACCAAAAATGATTCAAAATGTCAATTGGATCGTGCCTCATGTTGAATGACCACTTTTTAAACCCTCAGAGTGACCAAAATTGCCATTTTTACAGAGTTTTGCTTACTCAAAAGCTTCAATTTTGATCCGTTTCAGGCACAGAAATGACTTTAAACACACTTATTTTAGTTGACAAAGTCATAATTCACATCCAACAGTCATTTACAGTCAAAAGATTAAATGTTAAAATTTCATCCATATTGACCATTTTGGGATCGTTCGACATGTCCGGAGTCATTGTTTTTCATCGGAAAATTGATTTTTTGGACTGTACCAAAAATCATTCAAAATGTCAATTGGATCGTGCCTCATGTTGAATAACCACTTTTTGAACCCTCACAGTGACCAAAATTGCCAATTTTACAGAGTTTTGCTTACTCAAAAGCTTCAATTTTGACCCATTTCAGGGACAGAAATGACTTTAAACACACTTATTTTAGTTGACAAAGTCATAATTCACATCCAACATTCATTTACAGTCAAAAGATTAAATGTTAGAATTTCGTCCATATTGACCATTTTGGGATCATTCGACATGTCAGGAGTCATCGTTTTTTATCCGAAAATTGATTTTTTTGGACTGTACCAAAAATGATTCAAAATGTCAATTGGATCGTGCCTCATGTTGAATAACCAGTTTTAACCCCTCACAGTGACCAAAATTGCCATTTTTACAGAGTTTTGATTACTCAAAAGCTTCAATTTTGACCCCTTTGAGGCACAGAAATGACTTTAAACACACTTATTTTAGTTGACAAAGTCATAATTCACATCCAACAGTCATTTACAGTCAAAAGATTAAATGTTAAAATTTCATCATTATAGACCATTTTGGGAACATTCGACAGGTCCGGAGTCATCGTTTTTCATCCGAAAATTGATTTTTTGGATTGTACCAAAAATGATTCAAAATGTCAATTGGATCGTGCCTCATGTTGAATAACCACTTTTTAAACCCTCACAGTGACCAAAATTGCCAATTTTACAGAGTTTTGCTTACTCAAAAGCTTCAATTTTGACCCATTTCAGGCACAGAAATGACTTTAAACACACTTATTTTAGTTGACAAAGTCATATTTCACATCCAACAGTCATTTACAGTCAAAAGAATAAATGTTAAAATTTCATCCATATTGACCATTTTGGGATCGTTTGACATGTCCGGAGTCATCGTTTTTCATCCGAAAATTGATTTTTTGGACTGTACCAAAAATGATTCAAAATGGCAATTGGATCGTGCCTCATGTTGAATAACCACTTTTTAAACCCTCAGAGTGACCAAAATTGCCATTTTTTACAGAGTTTTGATTACTCAAAAGCTTCAATTTTGACCCCTTTGAGGCACAGAAATGACTTTAAACACACTTATTTTAGTTGACAAAGTCATAATTCACATCCAACAGTCATTTACAGTCAAAAGATTAAATGTTAAAATTTCATCCATATTGACCATTTTGGGATCGTTCGGCATGTCCGGAGTCATCGTTTTTCATCCGAAAATTGATTTTTTGGACTGTACCAGAAATGATTAAAAATGTCAATTGGATCGTGCCTCATGTTGAATAACCACTTTTTAAACCCTCACAGTGACCAAAATTGCCATTTTTACAGAGTTTTGATTACTCAAAAGCTTCAATTTTGACCCCTTTGAGGCACAGTAATGACTTTAAACACACTTATTTTAGTTGACAAAGTCATAATTCACATCCAACAGTCATTTACAGTCAAAAGATTAAATGTTAAAATTTCATCCATATTGACCATTTTGGGATCGTTCGACATGTCCGGAGTTATCGTTTTTCATCTGAAAATTGATTTTTTGGACTGTACCAAAAATCATTCAAAATGTCAATTGGATCGTGCCTCATGTTGAATAACCACTTTTTAAACCCTCACAGTGACCAAAATTGCCAATTTTACAGAGTTTTGCTTACTCAAAAGCTTCAATTTTGACTCATTTCAGGCACAGAAATGACTTTAAACACACTTATTTTAGTTGACAAAGTCATAATTCACATCCAACAGTCATTTACAGTCAAAAGATTAAATGTTAAAATTTCGTCCATATTGACCATTTTGGGATCATTCGACATGTCAGGAGTCATCGTTTTTCATCCGAAAATTGATTTTTTTGGACTGTACCAAAAATGATTCAAAATGTCAATTGGATCGTGCCTCATGTTGAATAACCAGTTTTAACCCCTCACAGTGACCAAAATTGCCATTTTTACAGAGTTTTGATTACTCAAAAGCTTCAATTTTGACCACTTTGAGGCACAGAAATGACTTTAAACACACTTATTTTAGTTGACAAAGTCATAATTCACATCCAACAGTCATTTAGAGTCAAAACATTAAATGTTAAAATTTCATCCATATTGACCATTTTGGGATCGTTCGACATGTCCGGAGTCATCGTTTTTCATCCGAAAATTGATTTTTTGGACTGTACCAAAAATCATTCAAAATGTCAATTGGATCGTGCCTCATGTTGAATAGCCACTTTTTAAACCCTCACAGTGACCAAAATTGCCAATTTTACAGAGTTTTGCTTACTCAAAAGCTTCAATTTTGACCCATTTCAGGCACAGAAATGACTTTAAACAGACTTATTTTAGTTGACAAAGTCATATTTCACATCCAACAGTCATTTACAGTCAAAAGATAAAATGTTAAAATTTCATCCATATTGACCATTTTGGGATCGTTTGACATGTCCGGAGTCATCGTTTTTCATCCGAAAATTGATTTTTTTGGACTGTACCAAAAATGATTCAAAATGTCAATTGGATCGTGCCTCATGTTGAATAACCACTTTTTAAACCCTCACAGTGACCAAAATTGCCATTTTTACAGAGTTTTGATTACTCAAAAGCTTCAATTTTGACCCCTTTGAGGCACAGAAATGACTTTAAACACACTTATTTTAGTTGACAAAGTCATAATTCACATCCAACAGTCATTTACAGTCAAAAGATTAAATGTTAAAATTTCATCCATATTGACCATTTTGGGATTGTTCGACATGTCCGGAGTCATCGTTTTTCATCCGAAAATTGATTTTTTGGACTGTACCAAAAATCATTCAAAATGTCAATTGGATCGTGCCTCATGTTGAATAACCACTTTTTAAACCCTCACAGTGACCAAAATTGCCAATTTTACAGAGTTTTGCTTACTCAAAAGCTTCAATTTTGACGCATTTGAGGCACAGAAATGACTTTAAACACCCTTATTTTTGTTGACAAAGTCATAATTCACATCCAACAGTCATTTACAGTCAAAAGACTAAATGTTAAAATTTCATCCATATTGACCATTTTGGGATCGTTCGGCATGTCCGGAGTCATCGTTTTTCATCCGAAAATTGATTTTTTGGACTGTACCAGAAATGATTCAAAATGTCAATTGGATCATGCCTCATGTTGAATAACCACTTTTTAAACCCTCACAGTGACCAAAATTGCCATTTTTACAGAGTTTTGATTACTCAAAAGCTTCAATTTTGACCCCTTTGAGGCACAGAAATGACTTTAAACACACTTATTTTAGTTGACAAAGTCATAATTCACATCCAACAGTCATTTACAGTCAAAAGATTAACTGTTAAAATTTCATCCATATTGACCATTTTGGGATCGTTCGACATGTCCGGAGTCATCGTTTTTCATCCGAAAATTGATTTTTTGGACTGAATCAAAAATCATTCAAAATGTCAATTGGATCGTGCCTCATGTTGAATAACCACTTTTTAAACCCTCACAGTGACCAAAATTGCCAATTTTACAGAGTTTTGCTTACTCAAAAGCTTCAATTTTGACCCATTTCAGGCACAGAAATGACTTTAAACACACTTATTTTAGTTGACAAAGTCATATTTCACATCCAACAGTCATTTACAGTCAAAAGATTAAATGTTAAAATTTCATCCATATTGACCATTTTGGGATCGTTTGACATGTCCGGAGTCATCGTTTTTCATCCGAAAATTGATTTTTTGGACTGTACCAAAAATGATTCAAAATGTCAATTGGATCGTGCCTCATGTTGAATGACCACTTTTTAAACCCTCAGAGTGACCAAAATTGCCATTTTTACAGAGTTTTGCTTACTCAAAAGCTTCAATTTTGATCCGTTTCAGGCACAGAAATGACTTTAAACACACTTATTTTAGTTGACAAAGTCATAATTCACATCCAACAGTCATTTACAGTCAAAAGATTAAATGTTAAAATTTCATCCATATTGACCATTTTGGGATCGTTCGACATGTCCGGAGTCATTGTTTTTCATCGGAAAATTGATTTTTTGGACTGTACCAAAAATCATTCAAAATGTCAATTGGATCGTGCCTCATGTTGAATAACCACTTTTTGAACCCTCACAGTGACCAAAATTGCCAATTTTACAGAGTTTTGCTTACTCAAAAGCTTCAATTTTGACCCATTTCAGGGACAGAAATGACTTTAAACACACTTATTTTAGTTGACAAAGTCATAATTCACATCCAACATTCATTTACAGTCAAAAGATTAAATGTTAAAATTTCGTCCATATTGACCATTTTGGGATCATTCGACATGTCAGGAGTCATCGTTTTTCATCCGAAAATTGATTTTTTTGGACTGTACCAAAAATGATTCAAAATGTCAATTGGATCGTGCCTCATGTTGAATAACCAGTTTTAACCCCTCACAGTGACCAAAATTGCCATTTTTACAGAGTTTTGATTACTCAAAAGCTTCAATTTTGACCCCTTTGAGGCACAGAAATGACTTTAAACACACTTATTTTAGTTGACAAAGTCATAATTCACATCCAACAGTCATTTACAGTCAAAAGATTAAATGTTAAAATTTCATCATTATAGACCATTTTGGGAACATTCGACAGGTCCGGAGTCATCGTTTTTCATCCGAAAATTGATTTTTTGGATTGTACCAAAAATGATTCAAAATGTCAATTGGATCGTGCCTCATGTTGAATAACCACTTTTTAAACCCTCACAGTGACCAAAATTACCATTTTTACAGAGTTTTGATTACTCAAAAGCTTCAATTTTGACCCCTTTGAGGCACAGAAATGACTTTAAACACACTTATTTTAGTTGACAAAGTCATAATTCACATCCAACAGTCATTTACAGTCAAAAGATTAAATGTTAAAATTTCATCCATATTGACCATTTTGGGATCGTTCGGCATGTCCGGAGTCATCGTTTTTCATCCGAAAATTGATTTTTTGGACTGTACCAGAAATGATTCAAAATGTCAATTGGATCATGCCTCATGTTGAATAACCACTTTTTAAACCCTCACAGTGACCAAAATTGCCATTTTTACAGAGTTTTGATTACTCAAAAGCTTCAATTTTGACCCCTTTGAGGCACAGAAATGACTTTAAACACACTTATTTTAGTTGACAAAGTCATAATTCACATCCAACAGTCATTTACAGTCAAAAGATTAAATGTTAAAATTTCATCCATATTGACCATTTTGGGATCGTTCGACATGTCCGGAGTCATCGTTTTTCATCCGAAAATTGATTTTTTGGACTGTACCAAAAATCATTCAAAATGTCAATTGGATCGTGCCTCATGTTGAATAACCACTTTTTAAACCCTCACAGTGACCAAAATTGCCAATTTTACAGAGTTTTGCTTACTCAAAAGCTTCAATTTTGACCCATTTCAGGCACAGAAATGACTTTAAACACACTTATTTTAGTTGACAAAGTCATATTTCACATCCAACAGTCATTTACAGTCAAAAGATTAAATGTTAAAATTTCATCCATATTGACCATTTTGGGATCGTTTGACATGTCCGGAGTCATCGTTTTTCATCCGAAAATTGATTTTTTGGACTGTACCAAAAATGATTCAAAATGTCAATTGGATCGTGCCTCATGTTGAATGACCACTTTTTAAACCCTCAGAGTGACCAAAATTGCCATTTTTACAGAGTTTTGCTTACTCAAAAGCTTCAATTTTGATCCGTTTCAGGCACAGAAATGACTTTAAACACACTTATTTTAGTTGACAAAGTCATAATTCACATCCAACAGTCATTTACAGTCAAAAGATTAAATGTTAAAATTTCATCCATATTGACCATTTTGGGATCGTTCGACATGTCCGGAGTCATTGTTTTTCATCCGAAAATTGATTTTTTGGACTGTACCAAAATTCATTCAAAATGTCAATTGGATCGTGCCTCATGTTGAATAACCACTTTTTAAACCCTCACAGTGACCAAA
Organism: Lissotriton vulgaris; assembly: GCF_964263255.1. Taxonomy (NCBI): domain Eukaryota; kingdom Metazoa; phylum Chordata; class Amphibia; order Caudata; family Salamandridae; genus Lissotriton; species Lissotriton vulgaris. The sequence goes on from NW_028242265.1 coordinate 108,479, forward strand.
ATTGCCAATTTTACAGAGTTTTGCTTACTCAAAAGCTTCAATTTTGACCCATTTCAGGCACAGAAATGACTTTAAACACACTTATTTTAGTTGACAAAGTCATAATTCACATCCAACATTCATTTACAGTCAAAAGATTAAATGTTAAAATTTCGTCCATATTGACCATTTTGGGATCATTCGACATGTCAGGAGTCATCGTTTTTCATCCGAAAATTGATTTTTTTGGACTGTACCAAAAATGATTCAAAATGTCAATTGGATCGTGCCTCATGTTGAATAACCACTTTTTAAACCCTCACAGTGACCAAAATTGCCATTTTTACAGAGTTTTGATTACTCAAAAGCTTCAATTTTGACCCCTTTGAGGCACAGAAATGACTTTAAACACACTTATTTTAGTTGACAAAGTCATAATTCACATCCAACAGTCATTTAGAGTCAAAAGATTAAATGTTAAAATTTCATCCATATTGACCATTTTGGGATCGTTCGACATGTCCGGAGTCATCGTTTTTCATCCGAAAATTGATTTTTTGGACTGTACCAAAAATCATTCAAAATGTCAATTGGATCGTGCCTCATGTTGAATAGCCACTTTTTAAACCCTCACAGTGACCAAAATTGCCAATTTTACAGAGTTTTGCTTACTCAAAAGCTTCAATTTTGACCCCTTTGAGGCACAGAAATGACTTTAAACACACTTATTTTAGTTGACAAAGTCATAATTCACATCCAACAGTCATTTACAGTCAAAAGATTAAATGTTAAAATTTCATCATTATAGACCATTTTGGGAACGTTCGACAGGTCCGGAGTCATCGTTTTTCATCCGAAAATTGATTTTTTGGATTGTACCAAAAATGATTCAAAATGTCAATTGGATCGTGCCTCATGTTGAATAACCACTTTTTAAACCCTCACAGTGACCAAAATTGCCATTTTTACAGAGTTTTGATTACTCAAAAGCTTCAATTTTGACCCCTTTGAGGCACAGAAATGACTTTAAACACACTTATTTTAGTTGACAAAGTCATAATTCACATCCAACAGTCATTTAGAGTCAAAAGATTAAATGTTAAAATTTCATCCATATTGACCATTTTGGGATCGTTCGACATGTCCGGAGTCATCGTTTTTCATCCGAAAATTGATTTTTTGGACTGTACCAAAAATCATTCAAAATGTCAATTGGATCGTGCCTCATGTTGAATAGCCACTTTTTAAACCCTCACAGTGACCAAAATTGCCAATTTTACAGAGTTTTGCTTACTCAAAAGCTTCAATTTTGACCCCTTTGAGGCACAGAAATGACTTTAAACACACTTATTTTAGTTGACAAAGTCATAATTCACATCCAACAGTCATTTACAGTCAAAAGATTAAATGTTAAAATTTCATCATTATAGACCATTTTGGGAACGTTCGACAGGTCCGGAGTCATCGTTTTTCATCCGAAAATTGATTTTTTGGATTGTACCAAAAATGATTCAAAATGTCAATTGGATCCTGCCTCATGTTGAATAACCACTTTTTAAACCCTCACAGTGACCAAAATTACCATTTTTACAGAGTTTTGATTACTCAAAAGCTTCAATTTTGACCCCTTTGAGGCACAGAAATGACTTTAAACACACTTATTTTAGTTGACAAAGTCATAATTCACATCCAACAGTCATTTACAGTCAAAAGATTAAATGTTAAAATTTCATCCATATTGACCATTTTGGGATCGTTCGACATGTCCGGAGTCATCGTTTTTCATCCGAAAATTGATTTTTTGGACTGTACCAAAAATGATTCAAAATGGCAATTGGATCGTGCCTCATGTTGAATAACCACTTTTTAAACCCTCAGAGTGACCAAAATTGCCATTTTTACAGAGTTTTGATTACTCAAAAGCTTAAATTTTGACCCCTTTGAGGCACAGAAATGACTTTAAACACACTTATTTTAGTTGCCAAAGTCATAATTCACATCCAACAGTCATTTACAGTCAAAAGATTAAATGTTAAAATTTCATCCATATTGACCATTTTGGGATCGTTCAACATGTCCGGAGTCATCGTTTTTCATCCGAAAATTGATTTTTTGGACTGTACCAAAAATCATTCAAAATGTCAATTGGATCGTGCCTCATGTTGAATAACCACTTTTTAAACCCTCACAGTGACCAAAATTGCCAATTTTACAGAGTTTTGCTTACTCAAAAGCTTCAATTTTGACCCATTTCAGGCACAGAAATGACTTTAAACACACTTATTTTAGTTGACAAAGTCATAATTCACATCCAACATTCATTTACAGTCAAAAGATTAAATGTTAAAATTTCGTCCATATTGACCATTTTGGGATCATTCGACATGTCAGGAGTCATCGTTTTTCATCCGAAAATTGATTTTTTTGGACTGTACCAAAAATGATTCAAAATGTCAATTGGATCGTGCCTCATGTTGAATAACCACTTTTTAAACCCTCACAGTGACCAAAATTGCCATTTTTACAGAGTTTTGATTACTCAAAAGCTTCAATTTTGACCCCTTTGAGGCACAGAAATGACTTTAAACACACTTATTTTAGTTGACAAAGTCATAATTCACATCCAACAGTCATTTAGAGTCAAAAGATTAAATGTTAAAATTTCATCCATATTGACCATTTTGGGATCGTTCGACATGTCCGGAGTCATCGTTTTTCATCCGAAAATTGATTTTTTGGACTGTACCAAAAATCATTCAAAATGTCAATTGGATCGTGCCTCATGTTGAATAGCCACTTTTTAAACCCTCACAGTGACCAAAATTGCCAATTTTACAGAGTTTTGCTTACTCAAAAGCTTCAATTTTGACCCCTTTGAGGCACAGAAATGACTTTAAACACACTTATTTTAGTTGACAAAGTCATAATTCACATCCAACAGTCATTTACAGTCAAAAGATTAAATGTTAAAATTTCATCATTATAGACCATTTTGGGAACGTTCGACAGGTCCGGAGTCATCGTTTTTCATCCGAAAATTGATTTTTTGGATTGTACCAAAAATGATTCAAAATGTCAATTGGATCGTGCCTCATGTTGAATAACCACTTTTTAAACCCTCACAGTGACCAAAATTACCATTTTTACAGAGTTTTGATTACTCAAAAGCTTCAATTTTGACCCCTTTGAGGCACAGAAATGACTTTAAACACACTTATTTTAGTTGACAAAGTCATAATTCACATCCAACAGTCATTTACAGTCAAAAGATTAAATGTTAAAATTTCATCCATATTGACCATTTTGGGATCATTCGACATGTCAGGAGTCATCGTTTTTCATCCGAAAATTGATTTTTTTGGACTGTACCAAAAATGATTCAAAATGTCAATTGGATCGTGCCTCATGTTGAATAACCACTTTTTAAACCCTCACAGTGACCAAAATTGCCATTTTTACAGAGTTTTGATTACTCAAAAGCTTCAATTTTGACCCCTTTGAGGCACAGAAATGACTTTAAACACACTTATTTTAGTTGACAAAGTCATAATTCACATCCAACAGTCATTTAGAGTCAAAAGATTAAATGTTAAAATTTCATCCATATTGACCATTTTGGGATCGTTCGACATGTCCGGAGTCATCGTTTTTCATCCGAAAATTGATTTTTTGGACTGTACCAAAAATCATTCAAAATGTCAATTGGATCGTGCCTCATGTTGAATAGCCACTTTTTAAACCCTCACAGTGACCAAAATTGCCAATTTTACAGAGTTTTGCTTACTCAAAAGCTTCAATTTTGACCCCTTTGAGGCACAGAAATGACTTTAAACACACTTATTTTAGTTGACAAAGTCATAATTCACATCCAACAGTCATTTACAGTCAAAAGATTAAATGTTAAAATTTCATCATTATAGACCATTTTGGGAACGTTCGACAGGTCCGGAGTCATCGTTTTTCATCCGAAAATTGATTTTTTGGATTGTACCAAAAATGATTCAAAATGTCAATTGGATCGTGCCTCATGTTGAATAACCACTTTTTAAACCCTCACAGTGACCAAAATTACCATTTTTACAGAGTTTTGATTACTCAAAAGCTTCAATTTTGACCCCTTTGAGGCACAGAAATGACTTTAAACACACTTATTTTAGTTGACAAAGTCATAATTCACATCCAACAGTCATTTACAGTCAAAAGATTAAATGTTAAAATTTCATCCATATTGACCATTTTGGGATCGTTCGACATGTCCGGAGTCATCGTTTTTCATCCGAAAATTGATTTTTTGGACTGTACCAAAAATGATTCAAAATGGCAATTGGATCGTGCCTCATGTTGAATAACCACTTTTTAAACCCTCAGAGTGACCAAAATTGCCATTTTTACAGAGTTTTGATTACTCAAAAGCTTAAATTTTGACCCCTTTGAGGCACAGAAATGACTTTAAACACACTTATTTTAGTTGCCAAAGTCATAATTCACATCCAACAGTCATTTACAGTCAAAAGATTAAATGTTAAAATTTCATCCATATTGACCATTTTGGGATCGTTCAACATGTCCGGAGTCATCGTTTTTCATCCGAAAATTGATTTTTTGGACTGTACCAAAAATCATTCAAAATGTCAATTGGATCGTGCCTCATGTTGAATAACCACTTTTTAAACCCTCACAGTGACCAAAATTGCCAATTTTACAGAGTTTTGCTTACTCAAAAGCTTCAATTTTGACCCATTTCAGGCACAGAAATGACTTTAAACACACTTATTTTAGTTGACAAAGTCATATTTCACATCCAACAGTCATTTACAGTCAAAAGATTAAATGTTAAAATTTCATCCATATTGACCATTTTGGGATCGTTTGACATGTCCGGAGTCATCGTTTTTCATCCGAAAATTGATTTTTTGGACTGTACCAAAAATGATTCAAAATGGCAATTGGATCGTGCCTCATGTTGAATAACCACTTTTTAAACCCTCAGAGTGACCAAAATTGCCATTTTTTACAGAGTTTTGATTACTCAAAAGCTTCAATTTTGACCCCTTTGAGGCACAGAAATGACTTTAAACACACTTATTTTAGTTGACAAAGTCATAATTCACATCCAACAGTCATTTACAGTCAAAAGATTAAATGTTAAAATTTCATCCATATTGACCATTTTGGGATCGTTCGGCATGTCCGGAGTCATCGTTTTTCATCCGAAAATTGATTTTTTGGACTGTACCAGAAATGATTAAAAATGTCAATTGGATCGTGCCTCATGTTGAATAACCACTTTTTAAACCCTCACAGTGACCAAAATTGCCATTTTTACAGAGTTTTGATTACTCAAAAGCTTCAATTTGGACCCCTTTGAGGCACAGTAATGACTTTAAACACACTTATTTTAGTTGACAAAGTCATAATTCACATCCAACAGTCATTTACAGTCAAAAGATTAAATGTTAAAATTTCATCATTATAGACCATTTTGGGAACGTTCGACAGGTCCGGAGTCATCGTTTTTCATCCGAAAATTGATTTTTTGGACTGTACCAGAAATGATTAAAAATGTCAATTGGATCGTGCCTCATGTTGAATAACCACTTTTTAAACCCTCACAGTGACCAAAATTGCCATTTTTACAGAGTTTTGATTACTCAAAAGCTTCAATTTTGACCCCTTTGAGGCACAGAAATGACTTTAAACACACTTATTTTAGTTGACAAAGTCATAATTCACATCCAACAGTCATTTACAGTCAAAAGATTAAATGTTAAAATTTCATCATTATAGACCATTTTGGGAACGTTCGACAGGTCCGGAGTCATCGTTTTTCATCCGAAAATTGATTTTTTGGATTGTACCAAAAATGATTCAAAATGTCAATTGGATCCTGCCTCATGTTGAATAACCACTTTTTAAACCCTCACAGTGACCAAAATTACCATTTTTACAGAGTTTTGATTACTCAAAAGCTTCAATTTTGACCCCTTTGAGGCACAGAAATGACTTTAAACACACTTATTTTAGTTGACAAAGTCATAATTCACATCCAACAGTCATTTACAGTCAAAAGATTAAATGTTAAAATTTCATCCATATTGACCATTTTGGGATCGTTCGACATGTCCGGAGTCATCGTTTTTCATCCGAAAATTGATTTTTTGGACTGTACCAAAAATGATTCAAAATGGCAATTGGATCGTGCCTCATGTTGAATAACCACTTTTTAAACCCTCAGAGTGACCAAAATTGCCATTTTTACAGAGTTTTGATTACTCAAAAGCTTAAATTTTGACCCCTTTGAGGCACAGAAATGACTTTAAACACACTTATTTTAGTTGCCAAAGTCATAATTCACATCCAACAGTCATTTACAGTCAAAAGATTAAATGTTAAAATTTCATCCATATTGACCATTTTGGGATCGTTCAACATGTCCGGAGTCATCGTTTTTCATCCGAAAATTGATTTTTTGGACTGTACCAAAAATCATTCAAAATGTCAATTGGATCGTGCCTCATGTTGAATAACCACTTTTTAAACCCTCACAGTGACCAAAATTGCCAATTTTACAGAGTTTTGCTTACTCAAAAGCTTCAATTTTGACCCATTTCAGGCACAGAAATGACTTTAAACACACTTATTTTAGTTGACAAAGTCATAATTCACATCCAACATTCATTTACAGTCAAAAGATTAAATGTTAAAATTTCGTCCATATTGACCATTTTGGGATCATTCGACATGTCAGGAGTCATCGTTTTTCATCCGAAAATTGATTTTTTTGGACTGTACCAAAAATGATTCAAAATGTCAATTGGATCGTGCCTCATGTTGAATAACCACTTTTTAAACCCTCACAGTGACCAAAATTGCCATTTTTACAGAGTTTTGATTACTCAAAAGCTTCAATTTTGACCCCTTTGAGGCACAGAAATGACTTTAAACACACTTATTTTAGTTGACAAAGTCATAATTCACATCCAACAGTCATTTAGAGTCAAAAGATTAAATGTTAAAATTTCATCCATATTGACCATTTTGGGATCGTTCGACATGTCCGGAGTCATCGTTTTTCATCCGAAAATTGATTTTTTGGACTGTACCAAAAATCATTCAAAATGTCAATTGGATCGTGCCTCATGTTGAATAGCCACTTTTTAAACCCTCACAGTGACCAAAATTGCCAATTTTACAGAGTTTTGCTTACTCAAAAGCTTCAATTTTGACCCCTTTGAGGCACAGAAATGACTTTAAACACACTTATTTTAGTTGACAAAGTCATAATTCACATCCAACAGTCATTTACAGTCAAAAGATTAAATGTTAAAATTTCATCATTATAGACCATTTTGGGAACGTTCGACAGGTCCGGAGTCATCGTTTTTCATCCGAAAATTGATTTTTTGGATTGTACCAAAAATGATTCAAAATGTCAATTGGATCGTGCCTCATGTTGAATAACCACTTTTTAAACCCTCACAGTGACCAAAATTACCATTTTTACAGAGTTTTGATTACTCAAAAGCTTCAATTTTGACCCCTTTGAGGCACAGAAATGACTTTAAACACACTTATTTTAGTTGACAAAGTCATAATTCACATCCAACAGTCATTTACAGTCAAAAGATTAAATGTTAAAATTTCATCCATATTGACCATTTTGGGATCATTCGACATGTCAGGAGTCATCGTTTTTCATCCGAAAATTGATTTTTTTGGACTGTACCAAAAATGATTCAAAATGTCAATTGGATCGTGCCTCATGTTGAATAACCACTTTTTAAACCCTCACAGTGACCAAAATTGCCATTTTTACAGAGTTTTGATTACTCAAAAGCTTCAATTTTGACCCCTTTGAGGCACAGAAATGACTTTAAACACACTTATTTTAGTTGACAAAGTCATAATTCACATCCAACAGTCATTTAGAGTCAAAAGATTAAATGTTAAAATTTCATCCATATTGACCATTTTGGGATCGTTCGACATGTCTGGAGTCATCGTTTTTCATCCGAAAATTGATTTTTTGGACTGTACCAAAAATCATTCAAAATGTCAATTGGATCGTGCCTCATGTTGAATAGCCACTTTTTAAACCCTCACAGTGACCAAAATTGCCAATTTTACAGAGTTTTGCTTACTCAAAAGCTTCAATTTTGACCCCTTTGAGGCACAGAAATGACTTTAAACACACTTATTTTAGTTGACAAAGTCATAATTCACATCCAACAGTCATTTACAGTCAAAAGATTAAATGTTAAAATTTCATCATTATAGACCATTTTGGGAACGTTCGACAGGTCCGGAGTCATCGTTTTTCATCCGAAAATTGATTTTTTGGATTGTACCAAAAATGATTCAAAATGTCAATTGGATCGTGCCTCATGTTGAATAACCACTTTTTAAACCCTCACAGTGACCAAAATTACCATTTTTACAGAGTTTTGATTACTCAAAAGCTTCAATTTTGACCCCTTTGAGGCACAGAAATGACTTTAAACACACTTATTTTAGTTGACAAAGTCATAATTCACATCCAACAGTCATTTACAGTCAAAAGATTAAATGTTAAAATTTCATCCATATTGACCATTTTGGGATCGTTCGACATGTCCGGAGTCATCGTTTTTCATCCGAAAATTGATTTTTTGGACTGTACCAAAAATGATTCAAAATGGCAATTGGATCGTGCCTCATGTTGAATAACCACTTTTTAAACCCTCAGAGTGACCAAAATTGCCATTTTTACAGAGTTTTGATTACTCAAAAGCTTAAATTTTGACCCCTTTGAGGCACAGAAATGACTTTAAACACACTTATTTTAGTTGCCAAAGTCATAATTCACATCCAACAGTCATTTACAGTCAAAAGATTAAATGTTAAAATTTCATCCATATTGACCATTTTGGGATCGTTCAACATGTCCGGAGTCATCGTTTTTCATCCGAAAATTGATTTTTTGGACTGTACCAAAAATCATTCAAAATGTCAATTGGATCGTGCCTCATGTTGAATAACCACTTTTTAAACCCTCACAGTGACCAAAATTGCCAATTTTACAGAGTTTTGCTTACTCAAAAGCTTCAATTTTGACCCATTTCAGGCACAGAAATGACTTTAAACACACTTATTTTAGTTGACAAAGTCATATTTCACATCCAACAGTCATTTACAGTCAAAAGATTAAATGTTAAAATTTCATCCATATTGACCATTTTGGGATCGTTTGACATGTCCGGAGTCATCGTTTTTCATCCGAAAATTGATTTTTTGGACTGTACCAAAAATGATTCAAAATGGCAATTGGATCGTGCCTCATGTTGAATAACCACTTTTTAAACCCTCAGAGTGACCAAAATTGCCATTTTTTACAGAGTTTTGATTACTCAAAAGCTTCAATTTTGACCCCTTTGAGGCACAGAAATGACTTTAAACACACTTATTTTAGTTGACAAAGTCATAATTCACATCCAACAGTCATTTACAGTCAAAAGATTAAATGTTAAAATTTCATCCATATTGACCATTTTGGGATCGTTCGGCATGTCCGGAGTCATCGTTTTTCATCCGAAAATTGATTTTTTGGACTGTACCAGAAATGATTAAAAATGTCAATTGGATCGTGCCTCATGTTGAATAACCACTTTTTAAACCCTCACAGTGACCAAAATTGCCATTTTTACAGAGTTTTGATTACTCAAAAGCTTCAATTTGGACCCCTTTGAGGCACAGTAATGACTTTAAACACACTTATTTTAGTTGACAAAGTCATAATTCACATCCAACAGTCATTTAGAGTCAAAAGATTAAATGTTAAAATTTCATCCATATTGACCATTTTGGGATCGTTCGACATGTCCGGAGTCATCGTTTTTCATCCGAAAATTGATTTTTTGGACTGTACCAAAAATCATTCAAAATGTCAATTGGATCGTGCCTCATGTTGAATAGCCACTTTTTAAACCCTCACAGTGACCAAAATTGCCAATTTTACAGAGTTTTGCTTACTCAAAAGCTTCAATTTTGACCCCTTTGAGGCACAGAAATGACTTTAAACACACTTATTTTAGTTGACAAAGTCATAATTCACATCCAACAGTCATTTACAGTCAAAAGATTAAATGTTAAAATTTCATCATTATAGACCATTTTGGGAACGTTCGACAGGTCCGGAGTCATCGTTTTTCATCCGAAAATTGATTTTTTGGATTGTACCAAAAATGATTCAAAATGTCAATTGGATCGTGCCTCATGTTGAATAACCACTTTTTAAACCCTCACAGTGACCAAAATTACCATTTTTACAGAGTTTTGATTACTCAAAAGCTTCAATTTTGACCCCTTTGAGGCACAGAAATGACTTTAAACACACTTATTTTAGTTGACAAAGTCATAATTCACATCCAACAGTCATTTACAGTCAAAAGATTAAATGTTAAAATTTCATCCATATTGACCATTTTGGGATCGTTCGACATGTCCGGAGTCATCGTTTTTCATCCGAAAATTGATTTTTTGGACTGTACCAAAAATGATTCAAAATGGCAATTGGATCGTGCCTCATGTTGAATAACCACTTTTTAAACCCTCAGAGTGACCAAAATTGCCATTTTTACAGAGTTTTGATTACTCAAAAGCTTAAATTTTGACCCCTTTGAGGTACAGAAATGACTTTAAACACACTTATTTTAGTTGCCAAAGTCATAATTCACATCCAACAGTCATTTACAGTCAAAAGATTAAATGTTAAAATTTCATCCATATTGACCATTTTGGGATCGTTCAACATGTCCGGAGTCATCGTTTTTCATCCGAAAATTGATTTTTTGGACTGTACCAAAAATCATTCAAAATGTCAATTGGATCGTGCCTCATGTTGAATAACCACTTTTTAAACCCTCACAGTGACCAAAATTGCCAATTTTACAGAGTTTTGCTTACTCAAAAGCTTCAATTTTGACCCATTTCAGGCACAGAAATGACTTTAAACACACTTATTTTAGTTGACAAAGTCATATTTCACATCCAACAGTCATTTACAGTCAAAAGATTAAATGTTAAAATTTCATCCATATTGACCATTTTGGGATCGTTTGACATGTCCGGAGTCATCGTTTTTCATCCGAAAATTGATTTTTTGGACTGTACCAAAAATGATTCAAAATGGCAATTGGATCGTGCCTCATGTTGAATAACCACTTTTTAAACCCTCAGAGTGACCAAAATTGCCATTTTTTACAGAGTTTTGATTACTCAAAAGCTTCAATTTTGACCCCTTTGAGGCACAGAAATGACTTTAAACACACTTATTTTAGTTGACAAAGTCATAATTCACATCCAACAGTCATTTACAGTCAAAAGATTAAATGTTAAAATTTCATCCATATTGACCATTTTGGGATCGTTCGGCATGTCCGGAGTCATCGTTTTTCATCCGAAAATTGATTTTTTGGACTGTACCAGAAATGATTAAAAATGTCAATTGGATCGTGCCTCATGTTGAATAACCACTTTTTAAACCCTCACAGTGACCAAAATTGCCATTTTTACAGAGTTTTGATTACTCAAAAGCTTCAATTTGGACCCCTTTGAGGCACAGTAATGACTTTAAACACACTTATTTTAGTTGACAAAGTCATAATTCACATCCAACAGTCATTTACAGTCAAAAGATTAAATGTTAAAATTTCATCCATATTGACCATTTTGGGATCGTTTGACATGTCCGGAGTCATCGTTTTTCATCCGAAAATTGATTTTTTGGACTGTACCAAAAATGATTCAAAATGTCAATTGGATCGTGCCTCATGTTGAATGACCACTTTTTAAACCCTCAGAGTGACCAAAATTGCCATTTTTACAGAGTTTTGCTTACTCAAAAGCTTCAATTTTGACCCATTTCAGGGACAGAAATGACTTTAAACACACTTATTTTAGTTGACAAAGTCATAATTCACATCCAACATTCATTTACAGTCAAAAGATTAAATGTTAAAATTTCGTCCATATTAACCATTTTGGGATCATTCGACATGTCAGGAGTCATCGTTTTTCATCCGAAAATTGATTTTTTTGGACTGTACCAAAAATGATTCAAAATGTCAATTGGATTGTGCCTCATGTTGAATAACCACTTTTTAAACCCTCACAGTGACCAAAATTGCCATTTTTACAGAGTTTTGATTACTCAAAAGCTTCAATTTTGACCCCTTTGAGGCACAGAAATGACTTTAAACACACTTATTTTAGTTGACAAAGTCATAATTCACATCCAACAGTCATTTACAGTCAAAAGATTAAATGTTAAAATTTCATCATTATAGACCATTTTGGGAACATTCGACAGGTCCGGAGTCATCGTTTTTCATCCGAAAATTGATTTTTTGGACTGTACCAGAAATGATTCAAAATGTCAATTGGATCATGCCTCATGTTGAATAACCACTTTTTAAACCCTCACAGTGACCAAAATTGCCATTTTTACAGAGTTTTGATTACTCAAAAGCTTCAATTTTGACCCCTTTGAGGCACAGAAATGACTTTAAACACACTTATTTTAGTTGACAAAGTCATAATTCACATCCAACAGTCATTTACAGTCAAAAGATTAAATGTTAAAATTTCATCCATATTGACCATTTTGGGATCGTTCGACATGTCCGGAGTCATCGTTTTTCATCCGAAAATTGATTTTTTGGACTGTACCAAAAATCATTCAAAACTTCAATTGGATCGTGCCTCATGTTGAATAACCACTTTTTAAACCCTCACAGTGACCAAAATTGCCAATTTTACAGAGTTTTGCTTACTCAAAAGCTTCAATTTTGACCCATTTCAGGCACAGAAATGACTTTAAACACACTTATTTTAGTTGACAAAGTCATATTTCACATCCAACAGTCATTTACAGTCAAAAGATTAAATGTTAAAATTTCATCCATATTGACCATTTTGGGATCGTTTGACATGTCCGGAGTCATCGTTTTTCATCCGAAAATTGATTTTTTGGACTGTACCAAAAATGATTCAAAATGTCAATTGGATCGTGCCTCATGTTGAATGACCACTTTTTAAACCCTCAGAGTGACCAAAATTGCCATTTTTACAGAGTTTTGCTTACTCAAAAGCTTCAATTTTGATCCGTTTCAGGCACAGAAATGACTTTAAACACACTTATTTTAGTTGACAAAGTCATAATTCACATCCAACAGTCATTTACAGTCAAAAGATTAAATGTTAAAATTTCATCCATATTGACCATTTTGGGATCGTTCGACATGTCCGGAGTCATTGTTTTTCATCCGAAAATTGATTTTTTGGACTGTACCAAAAATCATTCAAAATGTCAATTGGATCGTGCCTCATGTTGAAAAACCACTTTTTAAACCCTCACAGTGACCAAAATTGCCAATTTTACAGAGTTTTGCTTACTCAAAAGCTTCAATTTTGACCCATTTCAGGCACAGAAATGACTTTAAACACACTTATTTTAGTTGACAAAGTCATAATTCACATCCAACATTCATTTACAGTCAAAAGATTAAATGTTAAAATTTCGTCCATATTGACCATTTTGGGATCATTCGACATGTCAGGAGTCATCGTTTTTCATCCGAAAATTGATTTTTTTGGACTGTACCAAAAATGATTCAAAATGTCAATTGGATCGTGCCTCATGTTGAATAACCACTTTTTAAACCCTCACAGTGACCAAAATTGCCATTTTTACAGAGTTTTGATTACTCAAAAGCTTCAATTTTGACCCCTTTGAGGCACAGAAATTACTTTAAACACACTTATTTTAGTTGACAAAGTCATAATTCACATCCAACAGTCATTTAGAGTCAAAAGATTAAATGTTAAAATTTCATCCATATTGACCATTTTGGGATCGTTCGACATGTCCGGAGTCATCGTTTTTCATCCGAAAATTGATTTTTTGGACTGTACCAAAAATCATTCAAAATGTCAATTGGATCGTGCCTCATGTTGAATAGCCACTTTTTAAACCCTCACAGTGACCAAAATTGCCAATTTTACAGAGTTTTGCTTACTCAAAAGCTTCAATTTTGACCCCTTTGAGGCACAGAAATGACTTTAAACACACTTATTTTAGTTGACAAAGTCATAATTCACATCCAACAGTCATTTACAGTCAAAAGATTAAATGTTAAAATTTCATCATTATAGACCATTTTGGGAACGTTCGACAGGTCCGGAGTCATCGTTTTTCATCCGAAAATTGATTTTTTGGATTGTACCAAAAATGATTCAAAATGTCAATTGGATCGTGCCTCATGTTGAATAACCACTTTTTAAACCCTCACAGTGACCAAAATTACCATTTTTACAGAGTTTTGATTACTCAAAAGCTTCAATTTTGACCCCTTTGAGGCACAGAAATGACTTTAAACACACTTATTTTAGTTGACAAAGTCATAATTCACATCCAACAGTCATTTACAGTCAAAAGATTAAATGTTAAAATTTCATCCATATTGACCATTTTGGGATCGTTCGACATGTCCGGAGTCATCGTTTTTCATCCGAAAATTGATTTTTTGGACTGTACCAAAAATGATTCAAAATGGCAATTGGATCGTGCCTCATGTTGAATAACCACTTTTTAAACCCTCAGAGTGACCAAAATTGCCATTTTTACAGAGTTTTGATTACTCAAAAGCTTCAATTTTGACCCCTTTGAGGCACAGAAATGACTTTAAACACACTTATTTTAGTTGCCAAAGTCATAATTCACATCCAACAGTCATTTACAGTCAAAAGATTAAATGTTAAAATTTCATCCATATTGACCATTTTGGGATCGTTCGGCATGTCCGGAGTCATCGTTTTTCATCCGAAAATTGATTTTTTGGACTGTACCAGAAATTATTCAAAATGTCAGTTGGATCGTGCCTCATGTTGAATAACCACTTTTTAAACCCTCACAGTGACCAAAATTGCCAATTTTACAGAGTTTTACTTACTCAAAAGCTTCAATTTTGACCCATTTCAGGCACAGAAATGACTTTAAACACACTTATTTTAGTTGACAAAGTCATAATTCACATCCAACAGTCATTTACAGTCAAAAGATTAAATGTTAAAATTTCATCCATATTGACCATTTTGGGATCGTTTGACATGTCCGGAGTGATCGTTTTTCATCCGAAAATTGATTTTTTGGACTGTACCAAAAATGATTCAAAATGTCAATTGGATCGTGCATCATGTTGAATGACCACTTTTTAAACCCTCACAGTGACCAAAATTGCCATTTTTACAGAGTTTTGATTACTCAAAAGCTTCAATTTTGACCCCTTTGAGGCACAGAAATGACTTTAAACACACTTATTTTACTTGACAAAGTCATAATTCACATCCAACAGTCATTTACAGTCAAAAGATTAAATGTTGAAATTTCATCCATATTGACCATTTTGGGATCGTTCGACATGTCCGGAGTCATCGTTTTTCATCCGAAAATTGATTTTTTGGACTGTACCAGAAATGATTCAAAATGTCAATTGGATCATGCCTCATGTTGAATAACCACTTTTTAAACCCTCACAGTGACCAAAATTGCCATTTTTACAGAGTTTTGATTACTCAAAAGCTTCAATTTTGACCCCTTTGAGGCACAGAAATGACTTTAAACACACTTATTTTAGTTGACAAAGTCATAATTCACATCCAACAGTCATTTACAGTCAAAAGATTAAATGTTAAAATTTCATCCATATTGACCATTTTGGGATCGTTTGACATGTCCGGAGTCATCGTTTTTCATCCGAAAAATGATTTTTTGGACTGTACCAAAAATCATTCAAAATGTCAATTGGATCGTGCCTCATGTTGAATAACCACTTTTTAAACCCTCACAGTGACCAAAATTGCCAATTTTACAGAGTTTTGCTTACTCAAAAGCTTCAATTTTGACCCATTTCAGGCACAGAAATGACTTTAAACACACTTATTTTAGTTGACAAAGTCATATTTCACATCCAACAGTCATTTACAGTCAAAAGATTAAATGTTAAAATTTCATCCATATTGACCATTTTGGGATCGTTTGACATGTCCGGAGTCATCGTTTTTCATCCGAAAATTGATTTTTTGGACTGTACCAGAAATGATTAAAAATGTCAATTGGATCGTGCCTCATGTTGAATAACCACTTTTTAAACCCTCACAGTGACCAAAATTGCCATTTTTACAGAGTTTTGATTACTCAAAAGCTTCAATTTTGACCCCTTTGAGGCACAGTAATGACTTTAAACACACTTATTTTAGTTGACAAAGTCATAATTCACATCCAACAGTCATTTACAGTCAAAAGATTAAATGTTAAAATTTCATCCATATTGACCATTTTGGGATCGTTCGACATGTCCGGAGTTATCGTTTTTCATCTGAAAATTGATTTTTTGGACTGTACCAAAAATCATTCAAAATGTCAATTGGATCGTGCCTCATGTTGAATAACCACTTTTTAAACCCTCACAGTGACCAAAATTGCCAATTTTACAGAGTTTTGCTTACTCAAAAGCTTCAATTTTGACCCATTTCAGGCACAGAAATGACTTTAAACACACTTATTTTAGTTGACAAAGTCATAATTCACATCCAACAGTCATTTACAGTCAAAAGATTAAATGTTAAAATTTCGTCCATATTGACCATTTTGGGATCATTCGACATGTCAGGAGTCATCGTTTTTCATCCGAAAATTGATTTTTTTGGACTGTACCAAAAATGATTCAAAATGTCAATTGGATCGTGCCTCATGTTGAATAACCACTTTTAACCCCTCAAAGTGACCAAAATTGCCATTTTTACAGAGTTTTGATTACTCAAAAGCTTCAATTTTGACCCCTTTGAGGCACAGAAATGACTTTAAACACACTTATTTTAGTTGACAAAGTCATAATTCACATCCAACAGTCATTTAGAGTCAAAACATTAAATGTTAAAATTTCATCCATATTGACCATTTTGGGATCGTTCGACATGCCGGAGTCATCGTTTTTCATCCGAAAATTGATTTTTTGGACTGTACCAAAAATCATTCAAAATGTCAATTGGATCGTGCCTCATGTTGAATAGCCACTTTTTAAACCCTCACAGTGACCAAAATTGCTAATTTTACAGAGTTTTGCTTACTCAAAAGCTTCAATTTTGACCCATTTCAGGCACAGAAATGACTTTAAACACACTTATTTTAGTTGACAAAGTCATATTTCACATCCAACAGTCATTTACAGTCAAAAGATAAAATGTTAAAATTTCATCCATATTGACCATTTTGGGATCGTTTGACATGTCCGGAGTCATCGTTTTTCATCCGAAAATTGATTTTTTTGGACTGTACCAAAAATGATTCAAAATGTCAATTGGATCGTGCCTCATGTTGAATAACCACTTTTTAAACCCTCACAGTGACCAAAATTGCCATTTTTACAGAGTTTTGATTACTCAAAAGCTTCAATTTTGACCCCTTTGAGGCACAGAAATGACTTTAAACACACTTATTTTAGTTGACAAAGTCATAATTCACATCCAACAGTCATTTACAGTCAAAAGATTAAATGTTAAAATTTCATCCATATTGACCATTTTGGGATTGTTCGACATGTCCGGAGTCAACGTTTTTCATCCGAAAATTGATTTTTTGGACTGTACCAAAAATCATTCAAAATGTCAATTGGATCGTGCCTCATGTTGAATAACCACTTTTTAAACCCTCACAGTGACCAAAATTGCCAATTTTACAGAGTTTTGCTTACTCAAAAGCTTCAATTTTGACGCATTTGAGGCACAGAAATGACTTTAAACACCCTTATTTTTGTTGACAAAGTCATAATTCACATCCAACAGTCATTTACAGTCAAAAGACTAAATGTTAAAATTTCATCCATATTGACCATTTTGGGATCGTTCGGCATGTCCGGAGTCATCGTTTTTCATCCGAAAATTGATTTTTTGGATTGTACCAGAAATGATTCAAAATGTCAATTGGATCATGCCTCATGTTGAATAACCACTTTTTAAACCCTCACAGTGACCAAAATTGCCATTTTTAAAGAGTTTTGATTACTCAAAAGCTTCAATTTTGACCCCTTTGAGGCACAGAAATGACTTTAAACACACTTATTTTAGTTGACAAAGTCATAATTCACATCCAACAGTCATTTACAGTCAAAAGATTAACTGTTAAAATTTCATCCATATTGACCATTTTGGGATCGTTCGACATGTCCGGAGTCATCGTTTTTCATCCGAAAATTGATTTTTTGGACTGTACCAAAAATCATTCAAAATGTCAATTGGATCGTGCCTCATGTTGAATAACCACTTTTTAAACCCTCACAGTGACCAAAATTGCCAATTTTACAGAGTTTTGCTTACTCAAAAGCTTCAATTTTGACCCATTTCAGGCACAGAAATGACTTTAAACACACTTATTTTAGTTGACAAAGTCATATTTCACATCCAACAGTCATTTACAGTCAAAAGATTAAATGTTAAAATTTCATCCATATTGACCATTTTGGGATCGTTTGACATGTCCGGAGTCATCGTTTTTCATCCGAAAATTGATTTTTTGGACTGTACCAAAAATGATTCAAAATGTCAATTGGATCGTGCCTCATGTTGAATGACCACTTTTTAAACCCTCAGAGTGACCAAAATTGCCATTTTTACAGAGTTTTGCTTACTCAAAAGCTTCAATTTTGATCCGTTTCAGGCACAGAAATGACTTTAAACACACTTATTTTAGTTGACAAAGTCATAATTCACATCCAACAGTCATTTACAGTCAAAAGATTAAATGTTAAAATTTCATCCATATTGACCATTTTGGGATCGTTCGACATGTCCGGAGTCATTGTTTTTCATCCGAAAATTGATTTTTTGGACTGTACCAAAAATCATTCAAAATGTCAATTGGATCGTGCCTCATGTTGAATAACCACTTTTTGAACCCTCACAGTGACCAAAATTGCCAATTTTACAGAGTTTTGCTTACTCAAAAGCTTCAATTTTGACCCATTTCAGGGACAGAAATGACTTTAAACACACTTATTTTAGTTGACAAAGTCATAATTCACATCCAACATTCATTTACAGTCAAAAGATTAAATGTTAAAATTTCGTCCATATTGACCATTTTGGGATCATTCGACATGTCAGGAGTCATCGTTTTTCATCCGAAAATTGATTTTTTTGGACTGTACCAAAAATGATTCAAAATGTCAATTGGATCGTGCCTCATGTTGAATAACCACTTTTTAAACCCTCACAGTGACCAAAATTGCCATTTTTACAGAGTTTTGATTACTCAAAAGCTTCAATTTTGACCCCTTTGAGGCACAGAAATGACTTTAAACACACTTATTTTAGTTGACAAAGTCATAATTCACATCCAACAGTCATTTACAGTCAAAAGATTAAATGTTAAAATTTCATCATTATAGACCATTTTGGGAACATTCGACAGGTCCGGAGTCATCGTTTTTCATCCGAAAATTGATTTTTTGGATTGTACCAAAAATGATTCAAAATGTCAATTGGATCGTGCCTCATGTTGAATAACCACTTTTTAAACCCTCACAGTGACCAAAATTACCATTTTTACAGAGTTTTGATTACTCAAAAGCTTCAATTTTGACCCCTTTGAGGCACAGAAATGACTTTAAACACACTTATTTTAGTTGACAAAGTCATAATTCACATCCAACAGTCATTTACAGTCAAAAGATTAAATGTTAAAATTTCATCCATATTGACCATTTTGGGATCGTTCGGCATGTCCGGAGTCATCGTTTTTCATCCGAAAATTGATTTTTTGGACTGTACCAGAAATGATTCAAAATGTCAATTGGATCATGCCTCATGTTGAATAACCACTTTTTAAACCCTCACAGTGACCAAAATTGCCATTTTTACTGAGTTTTGATTACTCAAAAGCTTCAATTTTGACCCCTTTGAGGCACAGAAATGACTTTAAACACACTTATTTTAGTTGACAAAGTCATAATTCACATCCAACAGTCATTTACAGTCAAAAGATTAAATGTTAAAATTTCATCCATATTGACCATTTTGGGATCGTTCGACATGTCCGGAGTCATCGTTTTTCATCCGAAAATTGATTTTTTGGACTGTACCAAAAATCATTCAAAATGTCAATTGGATCGTGCCTCATGTTGAATAACCACTTTTTAAACCCTCACAGTGACCAAAATTGCCAATTTTACAGAGTTTTGCTTACTCAAAAGCTTCAATTTTGACCCATTTCAGGCACAGAAATGACTTTAAACACACTTATTTTAGTTGACAAAGTCATATTTCACATCCAACAGTCATTTACAGTCAAAAGATTAAATGTTAAAATTTCATCCATATTGACCATTTTGGGATCGTTTGACATGTCCGGAGTCATCGTTTTTCATCCGAAAATTGATTTTTTGGACTGTACCAAAAATGATTCAAAATGTCAATTGGATCGTGCCTCATGTTGAATGACCACTTTTTAAACCCTCAGAGTGACCAAAATTGCCATTTTTACAGAGTTTTGCTTACTCAAAAGCTTCAATTTTGATCCGTTTCAGGCACAGAAATGACTTTAAACACACTTATTTTAGTTGACAAAGTCATAATTCACATCCAACAGTCATTTACAGTCAAAAGATTAAATGTTAAAATTTCATCCATATTGACCATTTTGGGATCGTTCGACATGTCCGGAGTCATTGTTTTTCATCCGAAAATTGATTTTTTGGACTGTACCAAAAATCATTCAAAATGTCAATTGGATCGTGCCTCATGTTGAATAACCACTTTTTAAACCCTCACAGTGACCAAAATTGCCAATTTTACAGAGTTTTGCTTACTCAAAAGCTTCAATTTTGACCCATTTCAGGCACAGAAATGACTTTAAACACACTTATTTTAGTTGACAAAGTCATAATTCACATCCAACATTCATTTACAGTCAAAAGATTAAATGTTAAAATTTCGTCTATATTGACCATTTTGGGATCATTCGACATGTCAGGAGTCATCGTTTTTCATCCGAAAATTGATTTTTTTGGACTGTACCAAAAATGATTCAAAATGTCAATTGGATCGTGCCTCATGTTGAATAACCACTTTTTAAACCCTCAGAGTGACCAAAATTGCCATTTTTACAGAGTTTTGATTACTCAAAAGCTTCAATTTTGACCCCTTTGAGGCACAGAAATGACTTTAAACACACTTATTTTACTTGACAAAGTCATAATTCACATCCAACAGTCATTTACAGTCAAAAGATTAAATGTTAAAATTTCATCCATATTGACCATTTTGGGATCGTTCGGCATGTCCGGAGTCATCGTTTTTCATCCGAAAATTGATTTTTTGGACTGTACCAGAAATGATTAAAAATGTCAATTGGATCGTGCCTCATGTTGAATAACCACTTTTTAAACCCTCACAGTGACCAAAATTGCCATTTTTACAGAGTTTTGATTACTCAAAAGCTTCAATTTTGACCCCTTTGAGGCACAGTAATGACTTTAAACACACTTATTTTAGTTGACAAAGTCATAATTCACATCGAACAGTCATTTACAGTCAAAAGATTAAATGTTAAAATTTCATCCATATTGACCATTTTGGGATCGTTTGACATGTCCGGAGTTATCGTTTTTCATCTGAAAATTGATTTTTTGGACTGTACCAAAAATCATTCAAAATGTCAATTGGATCGGGCCTCATGTTGAATAACCACTTTTTAAACCCTCACAGTGACCAAAATTGCCAATTTTACAGAGTTTTGCTTACTCAAAAGCTTCAATTTTTACCCATTTCAGGCACAGAAATGACTTTAAACACACTTATTTTAGTTGACAAAGTCATAATTCACATCCAACAGTCATTTACAGTCAGAAGATTAAATGTTAAAATTTCGTCCATATTGACCATTTTGGGATCATTCGACATGTCAGGAGTCATCGTTTTTCATCCGAAAATTGATTTTTTTGGACTGTACCAAAAATGATTCAAAATGTCAATTGGATCGTGCCTCATGTTGAATGACCACTTTTTAACCCCTCACAGTGACCAAAATTGCCATTTTTACAGAGTTTTGATTACTCAAAAGCTTCAATTTTGACTCCTTTGAGGCACAGAAATGACTTTAAACACACTTATTTTAGTTGACAAAGTCATAATTCACATCCAACAGTCATTTAGAGTCAAAACATTAAATGTTAAAATTTCATCCATATTGACCATTTTGGGATCGTTCGACATGTCCGGAGTCATTGTTTTTCATCCGAAAATTGATTTTTTGGACTGTACCAAAAATCATTCAAAATGTCAATTGGATCGTGCCTCATGTTGAATAACCACTTTTTAAACCCTCACAGTGACCAAAATTGCCAATTTTACAGAGTTTTGATTACTCAAAAGCTTCAATTTTGACCCCTTTGAGGCACAGAAATGACTTTAAACACACTTATTTTACTTGACAAAGTCATAATTCACATCCAACAGTCATTTACAGTCAAAAGATTAAATGTTAAAATTTCATCCATATTGACCATTTTGGGATCATTCGGCATGTCCGGAGTCATCGTTTTTCATCCGAAAATTGATTTTTTGGACTGTACCAGAAATGATTAAAAATGTCAATTGGATCGTGCCTCATGTTGAATAACCACTTTTTAAACCCTCACAGTGACCAAAATTGCCATTTTTACAGAGTTTTGATTACTCAAAAGCTTCAATTTTGACCCCTTTGAGGCACAGTAATGACTTTAAACACACTTATTTTAGTTGACAAAGTCATAATTCACATCGAACAGTCATTTACAGTCAAAAGATTAAATGTTAAAATTTCATCCATATTGACCATTTTGGGATCGTTTGACATGTCCGGAGTTATCGTTTTTCATCTGAAAATTGATTTTTTGGACTGTACCAAAAATCATTCAAAATGTCAATTGGATCGGGCCTCATGTTGAATAACCACTTTTTAAACCCTCACAGTGACCAAAATTGCCAATTTTACAGAGTTTTGCTTACTCAAAAGCTTCAATTTTGACCCATTTCAGGCACAGAAATGACTTTAAACACACTTATTTTAGTTGACAAAGTCATAATTCACATCCAACATTCATTTACAGTCAAAAGAATAAATGTTAAAATTTCGTCCATATTGACCATTTTGGGATCATTCGACATGTCAGGAGTCATCGTTTTTCATCCGAAAATTGATTTTTTTGGACTGTACCAAAAATGATTCAAAATGTCAATTGGATCGTGCCTCATGTTGAATAACCACTTTTTAAACCCTCAGAGTGACCAAAATTGCCATTTTTACAGAGTTTTGATTACTCAAAAGCTTCAATTTTGACCCCTTTGAGGCACAGAAATGACTTTAAACACACTTATTTTACTTGACAAAGTCATAATTCACATCCAACAGTCATTTACAGTCAAAAGATTAAATGTTAAAATTTCATCCATATTGACCATTTTGGGATCGTTCGGCATGTCCGGAGTCATCGTTTTTCATCCGAAAATTGATTTTTGGGACTGTACCAGAAATGATTAAAAATGTCAATTGGATCGTGCCTCATGTTGAATAACCACTTTTTAAACCCTCACAGTGACCAAAATTGCCATTTTTACAGAGTTTTGATTACTCAAAAGCTTCAATTTTGACCCCTTTGAGGCACAGTAATGACTTTAAACACACTTATTTTAGTTGACAAAGTCATAATTCACATCGAACAGTCATTTACAGTCAAAAGATTAAATGTTAAAATTTCATCCATATTGACCATTTTGGGATCGTTCGACATGTCCGGAGTTATCGTTTTTCATCTGAAAATTGATTTTTTGGACTGTACCAAAAATCATTCAAAATGTCAATTGGATCGGGCCTCATGTTGAATAACCACTTTTTAAACCCTCACTGTGACCAAAATTGCCAATTTTACAGAGTTTTGCTTACTCAAAAGCTTCAATTTTGACCCATTTCAGGCACAGAAATGACTTTAAACACACTTATTTTAGTTGACAAAGTCATAATTCACAACCAACAGTCATTTACAGTCAGAAGATTAAATGTTAAAATTTCGTCCATATTGACCATTTTGGGATCATTCGACATGTCAGGAGTCATCGTTTTTCATCCGAAAATTGATTTTTTTGGACTGTACCAAAAATGATTCAAAATGTCAATTGGATCGTGCCTCATGTTGAATAACCACTTTTTAACCCCTCACAGTGACCAACATTGCCATTTTTACAGAGTTTTGATTACTCAAAAGCTTCAATTTTGACTCCTTTGAGGCACAGAAATGACTTTAAACACACTTATTTTAGTTGACAAAGTCATAATTCACATCCAACAGTCATTTAGAGTCAAAACATTAAATGTTAAAATTTCATCCATATTGACCATTTTGGGATCTTTCGACATGTCCGGAGTCATCGTTTTTCATCCGAAAATTGATTTTTTGGACTGTACCAAAAATCATTCAAAATGTCAATTGGATCGTGCCTCATGTTGAATAGCCACTTTTTAAACCCTCACAGTGACCAAAATTGCCAATTTTACAGAGTTTTGCTTACTCAAAAGCTTCAATTTTGACCCATTTCAGGCACAGAAATGACTTTAAACACACTTATTTTAGTTGACAAAGTCCTATTTCACATCCAACAGTCATTTACAGTCAAAAGATTAAATGTTAAAATTTCATCCATATTGACCATTTTGGGATCGTTTGACATGTCCGGAGTCATCGTTTTTCATCCGAAAATTGATTTTTTTGGACTGTACCAAAAATGATTCAAAATGTCAATTGGATTGTGCCTCATGTTGAATAACCACTTTTTAAACCCTCACAGTGACCAAAATTGCCATTTTTACAGAGTTTTGATTACTCAAAAGCTTCAATTTTGACCCCTTTGAGGCACAGAAATGACTTTAAACACACTTATTTTAGTTGACAAAGTCATAATTCACATCCAACAGTCATTTACAGTCAAAAGATTAAATGTTAAAATTTCATCATTATAGACCATTTTGGGAACATTCGACAGGTCCGGAGTCATCGTTTTTCATCCGAAAATTGATTTTTTGGATTGTACCAAAAATGATTCAAAATGTCAATTGGATCGTGCCTCATGTTGAATAACCACTTTTTAAACCCTCACAGTGACCAAAATTACCATTTTTACAGAGTTTTGATTACTCAAAAGCTTCAATTTTGACCCCTTTGAGGCACAGAAATGACTTTAAACACACTTATTTTAGTTGACGAAGTCATAATTCACATCCAACAGTCATTTACAGTCAAAAGATTAAATGTTAAAATTTCATCCATATTGACCATTTTGGGATCGTTCGGCATGTCCGGAGTCATCGTTTTTCATCCGAAAATTGATTTTTTGGACTGTACCAGAAATGATTCAAAATGTCAATTGGATCATGCCTCATGTTGAATAACCACTTTTTAAACCCTCACAGTGACCAAAATTGCCATTTTTACAGAGTTTTGATTACTCAAAAGCTTCAATTTTGACCCATTTCAGGCACAGAAATGACTTTAAACACACTTATTTTAGTTGACAAAGTCATATCTCACATCCAACAGTCATTTACAGTCAAAAGATTAAATGTTAAAATTTCATCCATATTGACCATTTTGGGATCGTTTGACATGTCCGGAGTCATCGTTTTTCATCCGAAAATTGATTTTTTGGACTGTACCAAAAATGATTCAAAATGTCAATTGGATCGTGCCTCATGTTGAATGACCACTTTTTAAACCCTCAGAGTGACCAAAATTGCCATTTTTACAGAGTTTTGCTTACTCAAAAGCTTCAATTTTGATCCGTTTCAGGCACAGAAATGACTTTAAACACACTTATTTTAGTTGACAAAGTCATAATTCACATCCAACAGTCATTTACAGTCAAAAGATTAAATGTTAAAATTTCATCCATATTGACCATTTTGGGATCGTTCGACATGTCCGGAGTCATTGTTTTTCATCCGAAAATTGATTTTTTGGACTGTACCAAAAATCATTCAAAATGTCAATTGGATCGTGCCTCATGTTGAATAACCACTTTTTAAACCCTCACAGTGACCAAAATTGCCAATTTTACAGAGTTTTGCTTACTCAAAAGCTTCAATTTTGACCCATTTCAGGCACAGAAATGACTTTAAACACACTTATTTTAGTTGACAAAGTCATAATTCACATCCAACATTCATTTACAGTCAAAAGATTAAATGTTAAAATTTCGTCCATATTGACCATTTTGGGATCCTTCGACATGTCAGGAGTCATCGTTTTTCATCCGAAAATTGATTTTTTTGGACTGTACCAAAAATGATTCAAAATGTCAATTGGATCGTGCCTCATGTTGAATAACCACTTTTTAAACCCTCAGAGTGACCAAAATTGCCATTTTTACAGAGTTTTGATTACTCAAAAGCTTCAATTTTGACCCCTTTGAGGCACAGAAATGACTTTAAACACACTTATTTTACTTGACAAAGTCATAATTCACATCCAACAGTCATTTACAGTCAAAAGATTAAATGTTAAAATTTCATCCATATAGACCATTTTGGGATCGTTCGGCATGTCCGGAGTCATCGTTTTTCATCCGAAAATTGATTTTTTGGACTGTACCAGAAATGATTAAAAATGTCAATTGGATCGTGCCTCATGTTGAATAACCACTTTTTAAACCCTCACAGTGACCAAAATTGCCATTTTTACAGAGTTTTGATTACTCCAAAGCTTCAATTTTGACCCCTTTGAGGCACAGTAATGACTTTAAACACACTTATTTTAGTTGACAAAGTCATAATTCACATCGAACAGTCATTTACAGTCAAAAGATTAAATGTTAAAATTTCATCCATATTGACCATTTTGGGATCGTTCGACATGTCCGGAGTTATCGTTTTTCATCTGAAAATTGATTTTTTGGACTGTACCAAAAATCATTCAAAATGTCAATTGGATCGGGCCTCATGTTGAATAACCACTTTTTAACCCCTCACAGTGACCAAAATTGCCATTTTTACAGAGTTTTGATTACTCAAAAGCTTCAATTTTGACTCCTTTGAGGCACAGAAATGACTTTAAACACACTTATTTTAGTTGACAAAGTCATAATTCACATCCAACAGTCATTTACAGTCAAAACATTAAATGTTAAAATTTCATCCATATTGACCATTTTGGGATCGTTCGACATGTCCGGAGTCATTGTTTTTCATCCGAAAATTGATTTTTTGGACTGTACCAAAAATCATTCAAAATGTCAATTGGATCGTGCCTCATGTTGAATAACCACTTTTTAAACCCTCACAGTGACCAAAATTGCCAATTTTACAGAGTTTTGCTTACTCAAAAGCTTCAATTTTGACCCATTTCAGGCACAGAAATGACTTTAAACACACTTATTTTAGTTGACAAAGTCATAATTCACATCCAACATTCATTTACAGTCAAAAGATTAAATGTTAAAATTTCGTCCATATTGACCATTTTGGGATCATTCGACATGTCAGGAGTCATCGTTTTTCATCCGAAAATTGATTTTTTTGGACTGTACCAAAAATGATTCAAAATGTCAATTGGATCGTGCCTCATGTTGAATAACCACTTTTTAAACCCTCAGAGTGACCAAAATTGCCATTTTTACAGAGTTTTGATTACTCAAAAGCTTCAATTTTGACCCCTTTGAGGCACAGAAATGACTTTAAACACACTTATTTTACTTGACAAAGTCATAATTCACATCCAACAGTCATTTACAGTCAAAAGATTAAATGTTAAAATTTCATCCATATTGACCATTTTGGGATCGTTCGGCATGTCCGGAGTCATCGTTTTTCATCCGAAAATTGATTTTTGGGACTGTACCAGAAATGATTAAAAATGTCAATTGGATCGTGCCTCATGTTGAATAACCACTTTTTAAACCCTCACAGTGACCAAAATTGCCATTTTTACAGAGTTTTGATTACTCAAAAGCTTCAATTTTGACCCCTTTGAGGCACAGTAATGACTTTAAACACACTTATTTTAGTTGACAAAGTCATAATTCACATCGAACAGTCATTTACAGTCAAAAGATTAAATGTTAAAATTTCATCCATATTGACCATTTTGGGATCGTTCGACATGTCCGGAGTTATCGTTTTTCATCTGAAAATTGATTTTTTGGACTGTACCAAAAATCATTCAAAATGTCAATTGGATCGGGCCTCATGTTGAATAACCACTTTTTAAACCCTCACAGTGACCAAAATTGCCAATTTTACAGAGTTTTGCTTACTCAAAAGCTTCAATTTTGACCCATTTCAGGCACAGAAATGACTTTAAACACACTTATTTTAGTTGACAAAGTCATAATTCACATCCAACAGTCATTTACAGTCAGAAGATTAAATGTTAAAATTTCGTCCATATTGACCATTTTGGGATCATTCGACATGTCAGGAGTCATCGTTTTTCATCCGAAAATTGATTTTTTTGGACTGTACCAAAAATGATTCAAAATGTCAATTGGATCGTGCCTCATGTTGAATAACCACTTTTTAACCCCTCACAGTGACCAAAATTGCCATTTTTACAGAGTTTTGATTACTCAAAAGCTTCAATTTTGACTCCTTTGAGGCACAGAAATGACTTTAAACACACTTATTTTAGTTGACAAAGTCATAATTCACATCCAACAGTCATTTAGAGTCAAAACATTAAATGTTAAAATTTCATCCATATTGACCATTTTGGGATCTTTCGACATGTCCGGAGTCATCGTTTTTCATCCGAAAATTGATTTTTTGGACTGTACCAAAAATCATTCAAAATGTCAATTGGATCGTGCCTCATGTTGAATAGCCACTTTTTAAACCCTCACAGTGACCAAAATTGCCAATTTTACAGAGTTTTGCTTACTCAAAAGCTTCAATTTTGACCCATTTCAGGCACAGAAATGACTTTAAACACACTTATTTTAGTTGACAAAGTCATATTTCACATCCAACAGTCATTTACAGTCAAAAGATTAAATGTTAAAATTTCATCCATATTGACCATTTTGGGATCGTTTGACATGTCCGGAGTCATCGTTTTTCATCCGAAAATTGATTTTTTTGGACTGTACCAAAAATGATTCAAAATGTCAATTGGATTGTGCCTCATGTTGAATAACCACTTTTTAAACCCTCACAGTGACCAAAATTGCCATTTTTACAGAGTTTTGATTACTCAAAAGCTTCAATTTTGACCCCTTTGAGGCACAGAAATGACTTTAAACACACTTATTTTAGTTGACAAAGTCATAATTCACATCCAACAGTCATTTACAGTCAAAAGATTAAATGTTAAAATTTCATCATTATAGACCATTTTGGGAACATTCGACAGGTCCGGAGTCATCGTTTTTCATCCGAAAATTGATTTTTTGGATTGTACCAAAAATGATTCAAAATGTCAATTGGATCGTGCCTCATGTTGAATAACCACTTTTTAAACCCTCACAGTGACCAAAATTACCATTTTTACAGAGTTTTGATTACTCAAAAGCTTCAATTTTGACCCCTTTGAGGCACAGAAATGACTTTAAACACACTTATTTTAGTTGACGAAGTCATAATTCACATCCAACAGTCATTTACAGTCAAAAGATTAAATGTTAAAATTTCATCCATATTGACCATTTTGGGATCGTTCGGCATGTCCGGAGTCATCGTTTTTCATCCGAAAATTGATTTTTTGGACTGTACCAGAAATGATTCAAAATGTCAATTGGATCATGCCTCATGTTGAATAACCACTTTTTAAACCCTCACAGTGACCAAAATTGCCATTTTTACAGAGTTTTGATTACTCAAAAGCTTCAATTTTGACCCCTTTGAGGCACAGAAATGACTTTAAACACACTTATTTTAGTTGACAAAGTCATAATTCACATCCAACAGTCATTTACAGTCAAAAGATTAAATGTTAAAATTTCATCCATATTGACTATTTTGGGATCGTTCGACATGTCCGGAGTCATCGTTTTTCATCCGAAAATTGATTTTTTGGACTGTACCAAAAATCATTCAAAATGTCAATTGGATCGTGCCTCATGTTGAATAACCACTTTTTAAACCCTCACAGTGACCAAAATTGCCAATTTTACAGAGTTTTGCTTACTCAAAAGCTTCAATTTTGACCCATTTCAGGCACAGAAATGACTTTAAACACACTTATTTTAGTTGACAAAGTCATATCTCACATCCAACAGTCGTTTACAGTCAAAAGATTAAATGTTAAAATTTCATCCATATTGACCATTTTGGGATCGTTTGACATGTCCGGAGTCATCGTTTTTCATCCGAAAATTGATTTTTTGGACTGTACCAAAAAAGATTCAAAATGTCAATTGGATCGTGCCTCATGTTGAATGACCACTTTTTAAACCCTCAGAGTGACCAAAATTGCCATTTTTACAGAGTTTTGCTTACTCAAAAGCTTCAATTTTGATCCGTTTCAGGCACAGAAATGACTTTAAACACACTTATTTTAGTTGACAAAGTCATAATTCACATCCAACAGTCATTTACAGTCAAAAGATTAAATGTTAAAATTTCATCCATATTGACCATTTTGGGATCGTTCGACATGTCCGGAGTCATTGTTTTTCATCCGAAAATTGATTTTTTGGACTGTACCAAAAATCATTCAAAATGTCAATTGGATCATGCCTCATGTTGAATAACCACTTTTTAAACCCTCACAGTGACCAAAATTGCCAATTTTACAGAGTTTTGCTTACTCAAAAGCTTCAATTTTGACCCATTTCAGGCACAGAAATGACTTTAAACACACTTATTTTAGTTGACAAAGTCATAATTCACATCCAACATTCATTTACAGTCAAAAGATTAAATGTTAAAATTTCGTCCATATTGACCATTTTGGGATCCTTCGACATGTCAGGAGTCATCGTTTTTCATCCGAAAATTGATTTTTTTGGACTGTACCAAAAATGATTCAAAATGTCAATTGGATCGTGCCTCATGTTGAATAACCACTTTTTAAACCCTCAGAGTGACCAAAATTGCCATTTTTACAGAGTTTTGATTACTCAAAAGCTTCAATTTTGACCCCTTTGAGGCACAGAAATGACTTTAAACACACTTATTTTACTTGACAAAGTCATAATTCACATCCAACAGTCATTTACAGTCAAAAGATTAAATGTTAAAATTTCATCCATATAGACCATTTTGGGATCGTTCGGCATGTCCGGAGTCATCGTTTTTCATCCGAAAATTGATTTTTTGGACTGTACCAGAAATGATTAAAAATGTCAATTGGATCGTGCCTCATGTTGAATAACCACTTTTTAAACCCTCACAGTGACCAAAATTGCCATTTTTACAGAGTTTTGATTACTCAAAAGCTTCAATTTTGACCCCTTTGAGGCACAGTAATGACTTTAAACACACTTATTTTAGTTGACAAAGTCATAATTCACATCGAACAGTCATTTACAGTCAAAAGATTAAATGTTAAAATTTCATCCATATTGACCATTTTGGGATCGTTTGACATGTCCGGAGTTATCGTTTTTCATCTGAAAATTGATTTTTTGGACTGTACCAAAAATCATTCAAAATGTCAATTGGATCGGGCCTCATGTTGAATAACCACTTTTTAAACCCTCACAGTGACCAAAATTGCCAATTTTACAGAGTTTTGCTTACTCAAAAGCTTCAATTTTGACCCATTTCAGGCACAGAAATGACTTTAAACACACTTATTTTAGTTGACAAAGTCATAATTCACATCCAACATTCATTTACAGTCAAAAGAATAAATGTTAAAATTTCGTCCATATTGACCATTTTGGGATCATTCGACATGTCAGGAGTCATCGTTTTTCATCCGAAAATTGATTTTTTTGGACTGTACCAAAAATGATTCAAAATGTCAATTGGATCGTGCCTCATGTTGAATAACCACTTTTTAAACCCTCAGAGTGACCAAAATTGCCATTTTTACAGAGTTTTGATTACTCAAAAGCTTCAATTTTGACCCCTTTGAGGCACAGAAATGACTTTAAACACACTTATTTTACTTGACAAAGTCATAATTCACATCCAACAGTCATTTACAGTCAAAAGATTAAATGTTAAAATTTCATCCATATTGACCATTTTGGGATCGTTCGGCATGTCCGGAGTCATCGTTTTTCATCCGAAAATTGATTTTTGGGACTGTACCAGAAATGATTAAAAATGTCAATTGGATCGTGCCTCATGTTGAATAACCACTTTTTAAACCCTCACAGTGACCAAAATTGCCATTTTTACAGAGTTTTGATTACTCAAAAGCTTCAATTTTGACCCCTTTGAGGCACAGTAATGACTTTAAACACACTTATTTTAGTTGACAAAGTCATAATTCACATCGAACAGTCATTTACAGTCAAAAGATTAAATGTTAAAATTTCATCCATATTGACCATTTTGGGATCGTTCGACATGTCCGGAGTTATCGTTTTTCATCTGAAAATTGATTTTTTGGACTGTACCAAAAATCATTCAAAATGTCAATTGGATCGGGCCTCATGTTGAATAACCACTTTTTAAACCCTCACTGTGACCAAAATTGCCAATTTTACAGAGTTTTGCTTACTCAAAAGCTTCAATTTTGACCCATTTCAGGCACAGAAATGACTTTAAACACACTTATTTTAGTTGACAAAGTCATAATTCACAACCAACAGTCATTTACAGTCAGAAGATTAAATGTTAAAATTTCGTCCATATTGACCATTTTGGGATCATTCGACATGTCAGGAGTCATCGTTTTTCATCCGAAAATTGATTTTTTTGGACTGTACCAAAAATGATTCAAAATGTCAATTGGATCGTGCCTCATGTTGAATAACCACTTTTTAACCCCTCACAGTGACCAACATTGCCATTTTTACAGAGTTTTGATTACTCAAAAGCTTCAATTTTGACTCCTTTGAGGCACAGAAATGACTTTAAACACACTTATTTTAGTTGACAAAGTCATAATTCACATCCAACAGTCATTTAGAGTCAAAACATTAAATGTTAAAATTTCATCCATATTGACCATTTTGGGATCTTTCGACATGTCCGGAGTCATCGTTTTTCATCCGAAAATTGATTTTTTGGACTGTACCAAAAATCATTCAAAATGTCAATTGGATCGTGCCTCATGTTGAATAGCCACTTTTTAAACCCTCACAGTGACCAAAATTGCCAATTTTACAGAGTTTTGCTTACTCAAAAGCTTCAATTTTGACCCATTTCAGGCACAGAAATGACTTTAAACACACTTATTTTAGTTGACAAAGTCCTATTTCACATCCAACAGTCATTTACAGTCAAAAGATTAAATGTTAAAATTTCATCCATATTGACCATTTTGGGATCGTTTGACATGTCCGGAGTCATCGTTTTTCATCCGAAAATTGATTTTTTTGGACTGTACCAAAAATGATTCAAAATGTCAATTGGATTGTGCCTCATGTTGAATAACCACTTTTTAAACCCTCACAATGACCAAAATTGCCATTTTTACAGAGTTTTGATTACTCAAAAGCTTCAATTTTGACCCCTTTGAGGCACAGAAATGACTTTAAACACACTTATTTTAGTTGACAAAGTCATAATTCACATCCAACAGTCATTTACAGTCAAAAGATTAAATGTTAAAATTTCATCATTATAGACCATTTTGGGAACATTCGACAGGTCCGGAGTCATCGTTTTTCATCCGAAAATTGATTTTTTGGATTGTACCAAAAATGATTCAAAATGTCAATTGGATCGTGCCTCATGTTGAATAACCACTTTTTAAACCCTCACAGTGACCAAAATTACCATTTTTACAGAGTTTTGATTACTCAAAAGCTTCAATTTTGACCCCTTTGAGGCACAGAAATGACTTTAAACACACTTATTTTAGTTGACGAAGTCATAATTCACATCCAACAGTCATTTACAGTCAAAAGATTAAATGTTAAAATTTCATCCATATTGACCATTTTGGGATCGTTCGGCATGTCCGGAGTCATCGTTTTTCATCCGAAAATTGATTTTTTGGACTGTACCAGAAATGATTCAAAATGTCAATTGGATCATGCCTCATGTTGAATAACCACTTTTTAAACCCTCACAGTGACCAAAATTGCCATTTTTACAGAGTTTTGATTACTCAAAAGCTTCAATTTTGACCCATTTCAGGCACAGAAATGACTTTAAACACACTTATTTTAGTTGACAAAGTCATATCTCACATCCAACAGTCATTTACAGTCAAAAGATTAAATGTTAAAATTTCATCCATATTGACCATTTTGGGATCGTTTGACATGTCCGGAGTCATCGTTTTTCATCCGAAAATTGATTTTTTGGACTGTACCAAAAATGATTCAAAATGTCAATTGGATCGTGCCTCATGTTGAATGACCACTTTTTAAACCCTCAGAGTGACCAAAATTGCCATTTTTACAGAGTTTTGCTTACTCAAAAGCTTCAATTTTGATCCGTTTCAGGCACAGAAATGACTTTAAACACACTTATTTTAGTTGACAAAGTCATAATTCACATCCAACAGTCATTTACAGTCAAAAGATTAAATGTTAAAATTTCATCCATATTGACCATTTTGGGATCGTTCGACATGTCCGGAGTCATTGTTTTTCATCCGAAAATTGATTTTTTGGACTGTACCAAAAATCATTCAAAATGTCAATTGGATCGTGCCTCATGTTGAATAACCACTTTTTAAACCCT
This sequence comes from Lissotriton vulgaris, assembly GCF_964263255.1. Taxonomy (NCBI): domain Eukaryota; kingdom Metazoa; phylum Chordata; class Amphibia; order Caudata; family Salamandridae; genus Lissotriton; species Lissotriton vulgaris. The sequence continues at coordinate 143,322 of NW_028242265.1, forward strand.
CACAGTGACCAAAATTGCCAATTTTACAGAGTTTTGCTTACTCAAAAGCTTCAATTTTGACCCATTTCAGGCACAGAAATGACTTTAAACACACTTATTTTAGTTGACAAAGTCATAATTCACATCCAACATTCATTTACAGTCAAAAGATTAAATGTTAAAATTTCGTCCATATTGACCATTTTGGGATCATTCGACATGTCAGGAGTCATCGTTTTTCATCCGAAAATTGATTTTTTTGGACTGTACCAAAAATGATTCAAAATGTCAATTGGATCGTGCCTCATGTTGAATAACCACTTTTTAAACCCTCACAGTGACCAAAATTGCCATTTTTACAGAGTTTTGATTACTCAAAAGCTTCAATTTTGACCCCTTTGAGGCACAGAAATTACTTTAAACACACTTATTTTAGTTGACAAAGTCATAATTCACATCCAACAGTCATTTAGAGTCAAAAGATTAAATGTTAAAATTTCATCCATATTGACCATTTTGGGATCGTTCGACATGTCCGGAGTCATCGTTTTTCATCCGAAAATTGATTTTTTGGACTGTACCAAAAATCATTCAAAATGTCAATTGGATCGTGCCTCATGTTGAATAGCCACTTTTTAAACCCTCACAGTGACCAAAATTGCCAATTTTACAGAGTTTTGCTTACTCAAAAGCTTCAATTTTGACCCCTTTGAGGCACAGAAATGACTTTAAACACACTTATTTTAGTTGACAAAGTCATAATTCACATCCAACAGTCATTTACAGTCAAAAGATTAAATGTTAAAATTTCATCATTATAGACCATTTTGGGAACGTTCGACAGGTCCGGAGTCATCGTTTTTCATCCGAAAATTGATTTTTTGGATTGTACCAAAAATGATTCAAAATGTCAATTGGATCGTGCCTCATGTTGAATAACCACTTTTTAAACCCTCACAGTGACCAAAATTACCATTTTTACAGAGTTTTGATTACTCAAAAGCTTCAATTTTGACCCCTTTGAGGCACAGAAATGACTTTAAACACACTTATTTTAGTTGACAAAGTCATAATTCACATCCAACAGTCATTTACAGTCAAAAGATTAAATGTTAAAATTTCATCCATATTGACCATTTTGGGATCGTTCGACATGTCCGGAGTCATCGTTTTTCATCCGAAAATTGATTTTTTGGACTGTACCAAAAATGATTCAAAATGGCAATTGGATCGTGCCTCATGTTGAATAACCACTTTTTAAACCCTCAGAGTGACCAAAATTGCCATTTTTACAGAGTTTTGATTACTCAAAAGCTTCAATTTTGACCCCTTTGAGGCACAGAAATGACTTTAAACACACTTATTTTAGTTGCCAAAGTCATAATTCACATCCAACAGTCATTTACAGTCAAAAGATTAAATGTTAAAATTTCATCCATATTGACCATTTTGGGATCGTTCGGCATGTCCGGAGTCATCGTTTTTCATCCGAAAATTGATTTTTTGGACTGTACCAGAAATTATTCAAAATGTCAGTTGGATCGTGCCTCATGTTGAATAACCACTTTTTAAACCCTCACAGTGACCAAAATTGCCAATTTTACAGAGTTTTACTTACTCAAAAGCTTCAATTTTGACCCATTTCAGGCACAGAAATGACTTTAAACACACTTATTTTAGTTGACAAAGTCATAATTCACATCCAACAGTCATTTACAGTCAAAAGATTAAATGTTAAAATTTCATCCATATTGACCATTTTGGGATCGTTTGACATGTCCGGAGTGATCGTTTTTCATCCGAAAATTGATTTTTTGGACTGTACCAAAAATGATTCAAAATGTCAATTGGATCGTGCATCATGTTGAATGACCACTTTTTAAACCCTCACAGTGACCAAAATTGCCATTTTTACAGAGTTTTGATTACTCAAAAGCTTCAATTTTGACCCCTTTGAGGCACAGAAATGACTTTAAACACACTTATTTTACTTGACAAAGTCATAATTCACATCCAACAGTCATTTACAGTCAAAAGATTAAATGTTGAAATTTCATCCATATTGACCATTTTGGGATCGTTCGACATGTCCGGAGTCATCGTTTTTCATCCGAAAATTGATTTTTTGGACTGTACCAGAAATGATTCAAAATGTCAATTGGATCATGCCTCATGTTGAATAACCACTTTTTAAACCCTCACAGTGACCAAAATTGCCATTTTTACAGAGTTTTGATTACTCAAAAGCTTCAATTTTGACCCCTTTGAGGCACAGAAATGACTTTAAACACACTTATTTTAGTTGACAAAGTCATAATTCACATCCAACAGTCATTTACAGTCAAAAGATTAAATGTTAAAATTTCATCCATATTGACCATTTTGGGATCGTTTGACATGTCCGGAGTCATCGTTTTTCATCCGAAAAATGATTTTTTGGACTGTACCAAAAATCATTCAAAATGTCAATTGGATCGTGCCTCATGTTGAATAACCACTTTTTAAACCCTCACAGTGACCAAAATTGCCAATTTTACAGAGTTTTGCTTACTCAAAAGCTTCAATTTTGACCCATTTCAGGCACAGAAATGACTTTAAACACACTTATTTTAGTTGACAAAGTCATATTTCACATCCAACAGTCATTTACAGTCAAAAGATTAAATGTTAAAATTTCATCCATATTGACCATTTTGGGATCGTTTGACATGTCCGGAGTCATCGTTTTTCATCCGAAAATTGATTTTTTGGACTGTACCAGAAATGATTAAAAATGTCAATTGGATCGTGCCTCATGTTGAATAACCACTTTTTAAACCCTCACAGTGACCAAAATTGCCATTTTTACAGAGTTTTGATTACTCAAAAGCTTCAATTTTGACCCCTTTGAGGCACAGTAATGACTTTAAACACACTTATTTTAGTTGACAAAGTCATAATTCACATCCAACAGTCATTTACAGTCAAAAGATTAAATGTTAAAATTTCATCCATATTGACCATTTTGGGATCGTTCGACATGTCCGGAGTTATCGTTTTTCATCTGAAAATTGATTTTTTGGACTGTACCAAAAATCATTCAAAATGTCAATTGGATCGTGCCTCATGTTGAATAACCACTTTTTAAACCCTCACAGTGACCAAAATTGCCAATTTTACAGAGTTTTGCTTACTCAAAAGCTTCAATTTTGACCCATTTCAGGCACAGAAATGACTTTAAACACACTTATTTTAGTTGACAAAGTCATAATTCACATCCAACAGTCATTTACAGTCAAAAGATTAAATGTTAAAATTTCGTCCATATTGACCATTTTGGGATCATTCGACATGTCAGGAGTCATCGTTTTTCATCCGAAAATTGATTTTTTTGGACTGTACCAAAAATGATTCAAAATGTCAATTGGATCGTGCCTCATGTTGAATAACCACTTTTAACCCCTCACAGTGACCAAAATTGCCATTTTTACAGAGTTTTGATTACTCAAAAGCTTCAATTTTGACCCCTTTGAGGCACAGAAATGACTTTAAACACACTTATTTTAGTTGACAAAGTCATAATTCACATCCAACAGTCATTTAGAGTCAAAACATTAAATGTTAAAATTTCATCCATATTGACCATTTTGGGATCGTTCGACATGCCGGAGTCATCGTTTTTCATCCGAAAATTGATTTTTTGGACTGTACCAAAAATCATTCAAAATGTCAATTGGATCGTGCCTCATGTTGAATAGCCACTTTTTAAACCCTCACAGTGACCAAAATTGCTAATTTTACAGAGTTTTGCTTACTCAAAAGCTTCAATTTTGACCCATTTCAGGCACAGAAATGACTTTAAACACACTTATTTTAGTTGACAAAGTCATATTTCACATCCAACAGTCATTTACAGTCAAAAGATAAAATGTTAAAATTTCATCCATATTGACCATTTTGGGATCGTTTGACATGTCCGGAGTCATCGTTTTTCATCCGAAAATTGATTTTTTTGGACTGTACCAAAAATGATTCAAAATGTCAATTGGATCGTGCCTCATGTTGAATAACCACTTTTTAAACCCTCACAGTGACCAAAATTGCCATTTTTACAGAGTTTTGATTACTCAAAAGCTTCAATTTTGACCCCTTTGAGGCACAGAAATGACTTTAAACACACTTATTTTAGTTGACAAAGTCATAATTCACATCCAACAGTCATTTACAGTCAAAAGATTAAATGTTAAAATTTCATCCATATTGACCATTTTGGGATTGTTCGACATGTCCGGAGTCAACGTTTTTCATCCGAAAATTGATTTTTTGGACTGTACCAAAAATCATTCAAAATGTCAATTGGATCGTGCCTCATGTTGAATAACCACTTTTTAAACCCTCACAGTGACCAAAATTGCCAATTTTACAGAGTTTTGCTTACTCAAAAGCTTCAATTTTGACGCATTTGAGGCACAGAAATGACTTTAAACACCCTTATTTTTGTTGACAAAGTCATAATTCACATCCAACAGTCATTTACAGTCAAAAGACTAAATGTTAAAATTTCATCCATATTGACCATTTTGGGATCGTTCGGCATGTCCGGAGTCATCGTTTTTCATCCGAAAATTGATTTTTTGGATTGTACCAGAAATGATTCAAAATGTCAATTGGATCATGCCTCATGTTGAATAACCACTTTTTAAACCCTCACAGTGACCAAAATTGCCATTTTTAAAGAGTTTTGATTACTCAAAAGCTTCAATTTTGACCCCTTTGAGGCACAGAAATGACTTTAAACACACTTATTTTAGTTGACAAAGTCATAATTCACATCCAACAGTCATTTACAGTCAAAAGATTAACTGTTAAAATTTCATCCATATTGACCATTTTGGGATCGTTCGACATGTCCGGAGTCATCGTTTTTCATCCGAAAATTGATTTTTTGGACTGTACCAAAAATCATTCAAAATGTCAATTGGATCGTGCCTCATGTTGAATAACCACTTTTTAAACCCTCACAGTGACCAAAATTGCCAATTTTACAGAGTTTTGCTTACTCAAAAGCTTCAATTTTGACCCATTTCAGGCACAGAAATGACTTTAAACACACTTATTTTAGTTGACAAAGTCATATTTCACATCCAACAGTCATTTACAGTCAAAAGATTAAATGTTAAAATTTCATCCATATTGACCATTTTGGGATCGTTTGACATGTCCGGAGTCATCGTTTTTCATCCGAAAATTGATTTTTTGGACTGTACCAAAAATGATTCAAAATGTCAATTGGATCGTGCCTCATGTTGAATGACCACTTTTTAAACCCTCAGAGTGACCAAAATTGCCATTTTTACAGAGTTTTGCTTACTCAAAAGCTTCAATTTTGATCCGTTTCAGGCACAGAAATGACTTTAAACACACTTATTTTAGTTGACAAAGTCATAATTCACATCCAACAGTCATTTACAGTCAAAAGATTAAATGTTAAAATTTCATCCATATTGACCATTTTGGGATCGTTCGACATGTCCGGAGTCATTGTTTTTCATCCGAAAATTGATTTTTTGGACTGTACCAAAAATCATTCAAAATGTCAATTGGATCGTGCCTCATGTTGAATAACCACTTTTTGAACCCTCACAGTGACCAAAATTGCCAATTTTACAGAGTTTTGCTTACTCAAAAGCTTCAATTTTGACCCATTTCAGGGACAGAAATGACTTTAAACACACTTATTTTAGTTGACAAAGTCATAATTCACATCCAACATTCATTTACAGTCAAAAGATTAAATGTTAAAATTTCGTCCATATTGACCATTTTGGGATCATTCGACATGTCAGGAGTCATCGTTTTTCATCCGAAAATTGATTTTTTTGGACTGTACCAAAAATGATTCAAAATGTCAATTGGATCGTGCCTCATGTTGAATAACCACTTTTTAAACCCTCACAGTGACCAAAATTGCCATTTTTACAGAGTTTTGATTACTCAAAAGCTTCAATTTTGACCCCTTTGAGGCACAGAAATGACTTTAAACACACTTATTTTAGTTGACAAAGTCATAATTCACATCCAACAGTCATTTACAGTCAAAAGATTAAATGTTAAAATTTCATCATTATAGACCATTTTGGGAACATTCGACAGGTCCGGAGTCATCGTTTTTCATCCGAAAATTGATTTTTTGGATTGTACCAAAAATGATTCAAAATGTCAATTGGATCGTGCCTCATGTTGAATAACCACTTTTTAAACCCTCACAGTGACCAAAATTACCATTTTTACAGAGTTTTGATTACTCAAAAGCTTCAATTTTGACCCCTTTGAGGCACAGAAATGACTTTAAACACACTTATTTTAGTTGACAAAGTCATAATTCACATCCAACAGTCATTTACAGTCAAAAGATTAAATGTTAAAATTTCATCCATATTGACCATTTTGGGATCGTTCGGCATGTCCGGAGTCATCGTTTTTCATCCGAAAATTGATTTTTTGGACTGTACCAGAAATGATTCAAAATGTCAATTGGATCATGCCTCATGTTGAATAACCACTTTTTAAACCCTCACAGTGACCAAAATTGCCATTTTTACTGAGTTTTGATTACTCAAAAGCTTCAATTTTGACCCCTTTGAGGCACAGAAATGACTTTAAACACACTTATTTTAGTTGACAAAGTCATAATTCACATCCAACAGTCATTTACAGTCAAAAGATTAAATGTTAAAATTTCATCCATATTGACCATTTTGGGATCGTTCGACATGTCCGGAGTCATCGTTTTTCATCCGAAAATTGATTTTTTGGACTGTACCAAAAATCATTCAAAATGTCAATTGGATCGTGCCTCATGTTGAATAACCACTTTTTAAACCCTCACAGTGACCAAAATTGCCAATTTTACAGAGTTTTGCTTACTCAAAAGCTTCAATTTTGACCCATTTCAGGCACAGAAATGACTTTAAACACACTTATTTTAGTTGACAAAGTCATATTTCACATCCAACAGTCATTTACAGTCAAAAGATTAAATGTTAAAATTTCATCCATATTGACCATTTTGGGATCGTTTGACATGTCCGGAGTCATCGTTTTTCATCCGAAAATTGATTTTTTGGACTGTACCAAAAATGATTCAAAATGTCAATTGGATCGTGCCTCATGTTGAATGACCACTTTTTAAACCCTCAGAGTGACCAAAATTGCCATTTTTACAGAGTTTTGCTTACTCAAAAGCTTCAATTTTGATCCGTTTCAGGCACAGAAATGACTTTAAACACACTTATTTTAGTTGACAAAGTCATAATTCACATCCAACAGTCATTTACAGTCAAAAGATTAAATGTTAAAATTTCATCCATATTGACCATTTTGGGATCGTTCGACATGTCCGGAGTCATTGTTTTTCATCCGAAAATTGATTTTTTGGACTGTACCAAAAATCATTCAAAATGTCAATTGGATCGTGCCTCATGTTGAATAACCACTTTTTAAACCCTCACAGTGACCAAAATTGCCAATTTTACAGAGTTTTGCTTACTCAAAAGCTTCAATTTTGACCCATTTCAGGCACAGAAATGACTTTAAACACACTTATTTTAGTTGACAAAGTCATAATTCACATCCAACATTCATTTACAGTCAAAAGATTAAATGTTAAAATTTCGTCTATATTGACCATTTTGGGATCATTCGACATGTCAGGAGTCATCGTTTTTCATCCGAAAATTGATTTTTTTGGACTGTACCAAAAATGATTCAAAATGTCAATTGGATCGTGCCTCATGTTGAATAACCACTTTTTAAACCCTCAGAGTGACCAAAATTGCCATTTTTACAGAGTTTTGATTACTCAAAAGCTTCAATTTTGACCCCTTTGAGGCACAGAAATGACTTTAAACACACTTATTTTACTTGACAAAGTCATAATTCACATCCAACAGTCATTTACAGTCAAAAGATTAAATGTTAAAATTTCATCCATATTGACCATTTTGGGATCGTTCGGCATGTCCGGAGTCATCGTTTTTCATCCGAAAATTGATTTTTTGGACTGTACCAGAAATGATTAAAAATGTCAATTGGATCGTGCCTCATGTTGAATAACCACTTTTTAAACCCTCACAGTGACCAAAATTGCCATTTTTACAGAGTTTTGATTACTCAAAAGCTTCAATTTTGACCCCTTTGAGGCACAGTAATGACTTTAAACACACTTATTTTAGTTGACAAAGTCATAATTCACATCGAACAGTCATTTACAGTCAAAAGATTAAATGTTAAAATTTCATCCATATTGACCATTTTGGGATCGTTTGACATGTCCGGAGTTATCGTTTTTCATCTGAAAATTGATTTTTTGGACTGTACCAAAAATCATTCAAAATGTCAATTGGATCGGGCCTCATGTTGAATAACCACTTTTTAAACCCTCACAGTGACCAAAATTGCCAATTTTACAGAGTTTTGCTTACTCAAAAGCTTCAATTTTTACCCATTTCAGGCACAGAAATGACTTTAAACACACTTATTTTAGTTGACAAAGTCATAATTCACATCCAACAGTCATTTACAGTCAGAAGATTAAATGTTAAAATTTCGTCCATATTGACCATTTTGGGATCATTCGACATGTCAGGAGTCATCGTTTTTCATCCGAAAATTGATTTTTTTGGACTGTACCAAAAATGATTCAAAATGTCAATTGGATCGTGCCTCATGTTGAATGACCACTTTTTAACCCCTCACAGTGACCAAAATTGCCATTTTTACAGAGTTTTGATTACTCAAAAGCTTCAATTTTGACTCCTTTGAGGCACAGAAATGACTTTAAACACACTTATTTTAGTTGACAAAGTCATAATTCACATCCAACAGTCATTTAGAGTCAAAACATTAAATGTTAAAATTTCATCCATATTGACCATTTTGGGATCGTTCGACATGTCCGGAGTCATTGTTTTTCATCCGAAAATTGATTTTTTGGACTGTACCAAAAATCATTCAAAATGTCAATTGGATCGTGCCTCATGTTGAATAACCACTTTTTAAACCCTCACAGTGACCAAAATTGCCAATTTTACAGAGTTTTGATTACTCAAAAGCTTCAATTTTGACCCCTTTGAGGCACAGAAATGACTTTAAACACACTTATTTTACTTGACAAAGTCATAATTCACATCCAACAGTCATTTACAGTCAAAAGATTAAATGTTAAAATTTCATCCATATTGACCATTTTGGGATCATTCGGCATGTCCGGAGTCATCGTTTTTCATCCGAAAATTGATTTTTTGGACTGTACCAGAAATGATTAAAAATGTCAATTGGATCGTGCCTCATGTTGAATAACCACTTTTTAAACCCTCACAGTGACCAAAATTGCCATTTTTACAGAGTTTTGATTACTCAAAAGCTTCAATTTTGACCCCTTTGAGGCACAGTAATGACTTTAAACACACTTATTTTAGTTGACAAAGTCATAATTCACATCGAACAGTCATTTACAGTCAAAAGATTAAATGTTAAAATTTCATCCATATTGACCATTTTGGGATCGTTTGACATGTCCGGAGTTATCGTTTTTCATCTGAAAATTGATTTTTTGGACTGTACCAAAAATCATTCAAAATGTCAATTGGATCGGGCCTCATGTTGAATAACCACTTTTTAAACCCTCACAGTGACCAAAATTGCCAATTTTACAGAGTTTTGCTTACTCAAAAGCTTCAATTTTGACCCATTTCAGGCACAGAAATGACTTTAAACACACTTATTTTAGTTGACAAAGTCATAATTCACATCCAACATTCATTTACAGTCAAAAGAATAAATGTTAAAATTTCGTCCATATTGACCATTTTGGGATCATTCGACATGTCAGGAGTCATCGTTTTTCATCCGAAAATTGATTTTTTTGGACTGTACCAAAAATGATTCAAAATGTCAATTGGATCGTGCCTCATGTTGAATAACCACTTTTTAAACCCTCAGAGTGACCAAAATTGCCATTTTTACAGAGTTTTGATTACTCAAAAGCTTCAATTTTGACCCCTTTGAGGCACAGAAATGACTTTAAACACACTTATTTTACTTGACAAAGTCATAATTCACATCCAACAGTCATTTACAGTCAAAAGATTAAATGTTAAAATTTCATCCATATTGACCATTTTGGGATCGTTCGGCATGTCCGGAGTCATCGTTTTTCATCCGAAAATTGATTTTTGGGACTGTACCAGAAATGATTAAAAATGTCAATTGGATCGTGCCTCATGTTGAATAACCACTTTTTAAACCCTCACAGTGACCAAAATTGCCATTTTTACAGAGTTTTGATTACTCAAAAGCTTCAATTTTGACCCCTTTGAGGCACAGTAATGACTTTAAACACACTTATTTTAGTTGACAAAGTCATAATTCACATCGAACAGTCATTTACAGTCAAAAGATTAAATGTTAAAATTTCATCCATATTGACCATTTTGGGATCGTTCGACATGTCCGGAGTTATCGTTTTTCATCTGAAAATTGATTTTTTGGACTGTACCAAAAATCATTCAAAATGTCAATTGGATCGGGCCTCATGTTGAATAACCACTTTTTAAACCCTCACTGTGACCAAAATTGCCAATTTTACAGAGTTTTGCTTACTCAAAAGCTTCAATTTTGACCCATTTCAGGCACAGAAATGACTTTAAACACACTTATTTTAGTTGACAAAGTCATAATTCACAACCAACAGTCATTTACAGTCAGAAGATTAAATGTTAAAATTTCGTCCATATTGACCATTTTGGGATCATTCGACATGTCAGGAGTCATCGTTTTTCATCCGAAAATTGATTTTTTTGGACTGTACCAAAAATGATTCAAAATGTCAATTGGATCGTGCCTCATGTTGAATAACCACTTTTTAACCCCTCACAGTGACCAACATTGCCATTTTTACAGAGTTTTGATTACTCAAAAGCTTCAATTTTGACTCCTTTGAGGCACAGAAATGACTTTAAACACACTTATTTTAGTTGACAAAGTCATAATTCACATCCAACAGTCATTTAGAGTCAAAACATTAAATGTTAAAATTTCATCCATATTGACCATTTTGGGATCTTTCGACATGTCCGGAGTCATCGTTTTTCATCCGAAAATTGATTTTTTGGACTGTACCAAAAATCATTCAAAATGTCAATTGGATCGTGCCTCATGTTGAATAGCCACTTTTTAAACCCTCACAGTGACCAAAATTGCCAATTTTACAGAGTTTTGCTTACTCAAAAGCTTCAATTTTGACCCATTTCAGGCACAGAAATGACTTTAAACACACTTATTTTAGTTGACAAAGTCCTATTTCACATCCAACAGTCATTTACAGTCAAAAGATTAAATGTTAAAATTTCATCCATATTGACCATTTTGGGATCGTTTGACATGTCCGGAGTCATCGTTTTTCATCCGAAAATTGATTTTTTTGGACTGTACCAAAAATGATTCAAAATGTCAATTGGATTGTGCCTCATGTTGAATAACCACTTTTTAAACCCTCACAGTGACCAAAATTGCCATTTTTACAGAGTTTTGATTACTCAAAAGCTTCAATTTTGACCCCTTTGAGGCACAGAAATGACTTTAAACACACTTATTTTAGTTGACAAAGTCATAATTCACATCCAACAGTCATTTACAGTCAAAAGATTAAATGTTAAAATTTCATCATTATAGACCATTTTGGGAACATTCGACAGGTCCGGAGTCATCGTTTTTCATCCGAAAATTGATTTTTTGGATTGTACCAAAAATGATTCAAAATGTCAATTGGATCGTGCCTCATGTTGAATAACCACTTTTTAAACCCTCACAGTGACCAAAATTACCATTTTTACAGAGTTTTGATTACTCAAAAGCTTCAATTTTGACCCCTTTGAGGCACAGAAATGACTTTAAACACACTTATTTTAGTTGACGAAGTCATAATTCACATCCAACAGTCATTTACAGTCAAAAGATTAAATGTTAAAATTTCATCCATATTGACCATTTTGGGATCGTTCGGCATGTCCGGAGTCATCGTTTTTCATCCGAAAATTGATTTTTTGGACTGTACCAGAAATGATTCAAAATGTCAATTGGATCATGCCTCATGTTGAATAACCACTTTTTAAACCCTCACAGTGACCAAAATTGCCATTTTTACAGAGTTTTGATTACTCAAAAGCTTCAATTTTGACCCATTTCAGGCACAGAAATGACTTTAAACACACTTATTTTAGTTGACAAAGTCATATCTCACATCCAACAGTCATTTACAGTCAAAAGATTAAATGTTAAAATTTCATCCATATTGACCATTTTGGGATCGTTTGACATGTCCGGAGTCATCGTTTTTCATCCGAAAATTGATTTTTTGGACTGTACCAAAAATGATTCAAAATGTCAATTGGATCGTGCCTCATGTTGAATGACCACTTTTTAAACCCTCAGAGTGACCAAAATTGCCATTTTTACAGAGTTTTGCTTACTCAAAAGCTTCAATTTTGATCCGTTTCAGGCACAGAAATGACTTTAAACACACTTATTTTAGTTGACAAAGTCATAATTCACATCCAACAGTCATTTACAGTCAAAAGATTAAATGTTAAAATTTCATCCATATTGACCATTTTGGGATCGTTCGACATGTCCGGAGTCATTGTTTTTCATCCGAAAATTGATTTTTTGGACTGTACCAAAAATCATTCAAAATGTCAATTGGATCGTGCCTCATGTTGAATAACCACTTTTTAAACCCTCACAGTGACCAAAATTGCCAATTTTACAGAGTTTTGCTTACTCAAAAGCTTCAATTTTGACCCATTTCAGGCACAGAAATGACTTTAAACACACTTATTTTAGTTGACAAAGTCATAATTCACATCCAACATTCATTTACAGTCAAAAGATTAAATGTTAAAATTTCGTCCATATTGACCATTTTGGGATCCTTCGACATGTCAGGAGTCATCGTTTTTCATCCGAAAATTGATTTTTTTGGACTGTACCAAAAATGATTCAAAATGTCAATTGGATCGTGCCTCATGTTGAATAACCACTTTTTAAACCCTCAGAGTGACCAAAATTGCCATTTTTACAGAGTTTTGATTACTCAAAAGCTTCAATTTTGACCCCTTTGAGGCACAGAAATGACTTTAAACACACTTATTTTACTTGACAAAGTCATAATTCACATCCAACAGTCATTTACAGTCAAAAGATTAAATGTTAAAATTTCATCCATATAGACCATTTTGGGATCGTTCGGCATGTCCGGAGTCATCGTTTTTCATCCGAAAATTGATTTTTTGGACTGTACCAGAAATGATTAAAAATGTCAATTGGATCGTGCCTCATGTTGAATAACCACTTTTTAAACCCTCACAGTGACCAAAATTGCCATTTTTACAGAGTTTTGATTACTCCAAAGCTTCAATTTTGACCCCTTTGAGGCACAGTAATGACTTTAAACACACTTATTTTAGTTGACAAAGTCATAATTCACATCGAACAGTCATTTACAGTCAAAAGATTAAATGTTAAAATTTCATCCATATTGACCATTTTGGGATCGTTCGACATGTCCGGAGTTATCGTTTTTCATCTGAAAATTGATTTTTTGGACTGTACCAAAAATCATTCAAAATGTCAATTGGATCGGGCCTCATGTTGAATAACCACTTTTTAACCCCTCACAGTGACCAAAATTGCCATTTTTACAGAGTTTTGATTACTCAAAAGCTTCAATTTTGACTCCTTTGAGGCACAGAAATGACTTTAAACACACTTATTTTAGTTGACAAAGTCATAATTCACATCCAACAGTCATTTACAGTCAAAACATTAAATGTTAAAATTTCATCCATATTGACCATTTTGGGATCGTTCGACATGTCCGGAGTCATTGTTTTTCATCCGAAAATTGATTTTTTGGACTGTACCAAAAATCATTCAAAATGTCAATTGGATCGTGCCTCATGTTGAATAACCACTTTTTAAACCCTCACAGTGACCAAAATTGCCAATTTTACAGAGTTTTGCTTACTCAAAAGCTTCAATTTTGACCCATTTCAGGCACAGAAATGACTTTAAACACACTTATTTTAGTTGACAAAGTCATAATTCACATCCAACATTCATTTACAGTCAAAAGATTAAATGTTAAAATTTCGTCCATATTGACCATTTTGGGATCATTCGACATGTCAGGAGTCATCGTTTTTCATCCGAAAATTGATTTTTTTGTACTGTACCAAAAATGATTCAAAATGTCAATTGGATCGTGCCTCATGTTGAATAACCACTTTTTAAACCCTCAGAGTGACCAAAATTGCCATTTTTACAGAGTTTTGATTACTCAAAAGCTTCAATTTTGACCCCTTTGAGGCACAGAAATGACTTTAAACACACTTATTTTACTTGACAAAGTCATAATTCACATCCAACAGTCATTTACAGTCAAAAGATTAAATGTTAAAATTTCATCCATATTGACCATTTTGGGATCGTTCGGCATGTCCGGAGTCATCGTTTTTCATCCGAAAATTGATTTTTGGGACTGTACCAGAAATGATTAAAAATGTCAATTGGATCGTGCCTCATGTTGAATAACCACTTTTTAAACCCTCACAGTGACCAAAATTGCCATTTTTACAGAGTTTTGATTACTCAAAAGCTTCAATTTTGACCCCTTTGAGGCACAGTAATGACTTTAAACACACTTATTTTAGTTGACAAAGTCATAATTCACATCGAACAGTCATTTACAGTCAAAAGATTAAATGTTAAAATTTCATCCATATTGACCATTTTGGGATCGTTCGACATGTCCGGAGTTATCGTTTTTCATCTGAAAATTGATTTTTTGGACTGTACCAAAAATCATTCAAAATGTCAATTGGATCGGGCCTCATGTTGAATAACCACTTTTTAAACCCTCACAGTGACCAAAATTGCCAATTTTACAGAGTTTTGCTTACTCAAAAGCTTCAATTTTGACCCATTTCAGGCACAGAAATGACTTTAAACACACTTATTTTAGTTGACAAAGTCATAATTCACATCCAACAGTCATTTACAGTCAGAAGATTAAATGTTAAAATTTCGTCCATATTGACCATTTTGGGATCATTCGACATGTCAGGAGTCATCGTTTTTCATCCGAAAATTGATTTTTTTGGACTGTACCAAAAATGATTCAAAATGTCAATTGGATCGTGCCTCATGTTGAATAACCACTTTTTAACCCCTCACAGTGACCAAAATTGCCATTTTTACAGAGTTTTGATTACTCAAAAGCTTCAATTTTGACTCCTTTGAGGCACAGAAATGACTTTAAACACACTTATTTTAGTTGACAAAGTCATAATTCACATCCAACAGTCATTTAGAGTCAAAACATTAAATGTAAAAATTTCATCCATATTGACCATTTTGGGATCTTTCGACATGTCCGGAGTCATCGTTTTTCATCCGAAAATTGATTTTTTGGACTGTACCAAAAATCATTCAAAATGTCAATTGGATCGTGCCTCATGTTGAATAGCCACTTTTTAAACCCTCACAGTGACCAAAATTGCCAATTTTACAGAGTTTTGCTTACTCAAAAGCTTCAATTTTGACCCATTTCAGGCACAGAAATGACTTTAAACACACTTATTTTAGTTGACAAAGTCATATTTCACATCCAACAGTCATTTACAGTCAAAAGATTAAATGTTAAAATTTCATCCATATTGACCATTTTGGGATCGTTTGACATGTCCGGAGTCATCGTTTTTCATCCGAAAATTGATTTTTTTGGACTGTACCAAAAATGATTCAAAATGTCAATTGGATTGTGCCTCATGTTGAATAACCACTTTTTAAACCCTCACAGTGACCAAAATTGCCATTTTTACAGAGTTTTGATTACTCAAAAGCTTCAATTTTGACCCCTTTGAGGCACAGAAATGACTTTAAACACACTTATTTTAGTTGACAAAGTCATAATTCACATCCAACAGTCATTTACAGTCAAAAGATTAAATGTTAAAATTTCATCATTATAGACCATTTTGGGAACATTCGACAGGTCCGGAGTCATCGTTTTTCATCCGAAAATTGATTTTTTGGATTGTACCAAAAATGATTCAAAATGTCAATTGGATCGTGCCTCATGTTGAATAACCACTTTTTAAACCCTCACAGTGACCAAAATTACCATTTTTACAGAGTTTTGATTACTCAAAAGCTTCAATTTTGACCCCTTTGAGGCACAGAAATGACTTTAAACACACTTATTTTAGTTGACGAAGTCATAATTCACATCCAACAGTCATTTACAGTCAAAAGATTAAATGTTAAAATTTCATCCATATTGACCATTTTGGGATCGTTCGGCATGTCCGGAGTCATCGTTTTTCATCCGAAAATTGATTTTTTGGACTGTACCAGAAATGATTCAAAATGTCAATTGGATCATGCCTCATGTTGAATAACCACTTTTTAAACCCTCACAGTGACCAAAATTGCCATTTTTACAGAGTTTTGATTACTCAAAAGCTTCAATTTTGACCCCTTTGAGGCACAGAAATGACTTTAAACACACTTATTTTAGTTGACAAAGTCATAATTCACATCCAACAGTCATTTACAGTCAAAAGATTAAATGTTAAAATTTCATCCATATTGACTATTTTGGGATCGTTCGACATGTCCGGAGTCATCGTTTTTCATCCGAAAATTGATTTTTTGGACTGTACCAAAAATCATTCAAAATGTCAATTGGATCGTGCCTCATGTTGAATAACCACTTTTTAAACCCTCACAGTGACCAAAATTGCCAATTTTACAGAGTTTTGCTTACTCAAAAGCTTCAATTTTGACCCATTTCAGGCACAGAAATGACTTTAAACACACTTATTTTAGTTGACAAAGTCATATCTCACATCCAACAGTCGTTTACAGTCAAAAGATTAAATGTTAAAATTTCATCCATATTGACCATTTTGGGATCGTTTGACATGTCCGGAGTCATCGTTTTTCATCCGAAAATTGATTTTTTGGACTGTACCAAAAAAGATTCAAAATGTCAATTGGATCGTGCCTCATGTTGAATGACCACTTTTTAAACCCTCAGAGTGACCAAAATTGCCATTTTTACAGAGTTTTGCTTACTCAAAAGCTTCAATTTTGATCCGTTTCAGGCACAGAAATGACTTTAAACACACTTATTTTAGTTGACAAAGTCATAATTCACATCCAACAGTCATTTACAGTCAAAAGATTAAATGTTAAAATTTCATCCATATTGACCATTTTGGGATCGTTCGACATGTCCGGAGTCATTGTTTTTCATCCGAAAATTGATTTTTTGGACTGTACCAAAAATCATTCAAAATGTCAATTGGATCATGCCTCATGTTGAATAACCACTTTTTAAACCCTCACAGTGACCAAAATTGCCAATTTTACAGAGTTTTGCTTACTCAAAAGCTTCAATTTTGACCCATTTCAGGCACAGAAATGACTTTAAACACACTTATTTTAGTTGACAAAGTCATAATTCACATCCAACATTCATTTACAGTCAAAAGATTAAATGTTAAAATTTCGTCCATATTGACCATTTTGGGATCCTTCGACATGTCAGGAGTCATCGTTTTTCATCCGAAAATTGATTTTTTTGGACTGTACCAAAAATGATTCAAAATGTCAATTGGATCGTGCCTCATGTTGAATAACCACTTTTTAAACCCTCAGAGTGACCAAAATTGCCATTTTTACAGAGTTTTGATTACTCAAAAGCTTCAATTTTGACCCCTTTGAGGCACAGAAATGACTTTAAACACACTTATTTTACTTGACAAAGTCATAATTCACATCCAACAGTCATTTACAGTCAAAAGATTAAATGTTAAAATTTCATCCATATAGACCATTTTGGGATCGTTCGGCATGTCCGGAGTCATCGTTTTTCATCCGAAAATTGATTTTTTGGACTGTACCAGAAATGATTAAAAATGTCAATTGGATCGTGCCTCATGTTGAATAACCACTTTTTAAACCCTCACAGTGACCAAAATTGCCATTTTTACAGAGTTTTGATTACTCAAAAGCTTCAATTTTGACCCCTTTGAGGCACAGTAATGACTTTAAACACACTTATTTTAGTTGACAAAGTCATAATTCACATCGAACAGTCATTTACAGTCAAAAGATTAAATGTTAAAATTTCATCCATATTGACCATTTTGGGATCGTTTGACATGTCCGGAGTTATCGTTTTTCATCTGAAAATTGATTTTTTGGACTGTACCAAAAATCATTCAAAATGTCAATTGGATCGGGCCTCATGTTGAATAACCACTTTTTAAACCCTCACAGTGACCAAAATTGCCAATTTTACAGAGTTTTGCTTACTCAAAAGCTTCAATTTTGACCCATTTCAGGCACAGAAATGACTTTAAACACACTTATTTTAGTTGACAAAGTCATAATTCACATCCAACATTCATTTACAGTCAAAAGAATAAATGTTAAAATTTCGTCCATATTGACCATTTTGGGATCATTCGACATGTCAGGAGTCATCGTTTTTCATCCGAAAATTGATTTTTTTGGACTGTACCAAAAATGATTCAAAATGTCAATTGGATCGTGCCTCATGTTGAATAACCACTTTTTAAACCCTCAGAGTGACCAAAATTGCCATTTTTACAGAGTTTTGATTACTCAAAAGCTTCAATTTTGACCCCTTTGAGGCACAGAAATGACTTTAAACACACTTATTTTACTTGACAAAGTCATAATTCACATCCAACAGTCATTTACAGTCAAAAGATTAAATGTTAAAATTTCATCCATATTGACCATTTTGGGATCGTTCGGCATGTCCGGAGTCATCGTTTTTCATCCGAAAATTGATTTTTGGGACTGTACCAGAAATGATTAAAAATGTCAATTGGATCGTGCCTCATGTTGAATAACCACTTTTTAAACCCTCACAGTGACCAAAATTGCCATTTTTACAGAGTTTTGATTACTCAAAAGCTTCAATTTTGACCCCTTTGAGGCACAGTAATGACTTTAAACACACTTATTTTAGTTGACAAAGTCATAATTCACATCGAACAGTCATTTACAGTCAAAAGATTAAATGTTAAAATTTCATCCATATTGACCATTTTGGGATCGTTCGACATGTCCGGAGTTATCGTTTTTCATCTGAAAATTGATTTTTTGGACTGTACCAAAAATCATTCAAAATGTCAATTGGATCGGGCCTCATGTTGAATAACCACTTTTTAAACCCTCACTGTGACCAAAATTGCCAATTTTACAGAGTTTTGCTTACTCAAAAGCTTCAATTTTGACCCATTTCAGGCACAGAAATGACTTTAAACACACTTATTTTAGTTGACAAAGTCATAATTCACAACCAACAGTCATTTACAGTCAGAAGATTAAATGTTAAAATTTCGTCCATATTGACCATTTTGGGATCATTCGACATGTCAGGAGTCATCGTTTTTCATCCGAAAATTGATTTTTTTGGACTGTACCAAAAATGATTCAAAATGTCAATTGGATCGTGCCTCATGTTGAATAACCACTTTTTAACCCCTCACAGTGACCAACATTGCCATTTTTACAGAGTTTTGATTACTCAAAAGCTTCAATTTTGACTCCTTTGAGGCACAGAAATGACTTTAAACACACTTATTTTAGTTGACAAAGTCATAATTCACATCCAACAGTCATTTAGAGTCAAAACATTAAATGTTAAAATTTCATCCATATTGACCATTTTGGGATCTTTCGACATGTCCGGAGTCATCGTTTTTCATCCGAAAATTGATTTTTTGGACTGTACCAAAAATCATTCAAAATGTCAATTGGATCGTGCCTCATGTTGAATAGCCACTTTTTAAACCCTCACAGTGACCAAAATTGCCAATTTTACAGAGTTTTGCTTACTCAAAAGCTTCAATTTTGACCCATTTCAGGCACAGAAATGACTTTAAACACACTTATTTTAGTTGACAAAGTCCTATTTCACATCCAACAGTCATTTACAGTCAAAAGATTAAATGTTAAAATTTCATCCATATTGACCATTTTGGGATCGTTTGACATGTCCGGAGTCATCGTTTTTCATCCGAAAATTGATTTTTTTGGACTGTACCAAAAATGATTCAAAATGTCAATTGGATTGTGCCTCATGTTGAATAACCACTTTTTAAACCCTCACAGTGACCAAAATTGCCATTTTTACAGAGTTTTGATTACTCAAAAGCTTCAATTTTGACCCCTTTGAGGCACAGAAATGACTTTAAACACACTTATTTTAGTTGACAAAGTCATAATTCACATCCAACAGTCATTTACAGTCAAAAGATTAAATGTTAAAATTTCATCATTATAGACCATTTTGGGAACATTCGACAGGTCCGGAGTCATCGTTTTTCATCCGAAAATTGATTTTTTGGATTGTACCAAAAATGATTCAAAATGTCAATTGGATCGTGCCTCATGTTGAATAACCACTTTTTAAACCCTCACAGTGACCAAAATTACCATTTTTACAGAGTTTTGATTACTCAAAAGCTTCAATTTTGACCCCTTTGAGGCACAGAAATGACTTTAAACACACTTATTTTAGTTGACGAAGTCATAATTCACATCCAACAGTCATTTACAGTCAAAAGATTAAATGTTAAAATTTCATCCATATTGACCATTTTGGGATCGTTCGGCATGTCCGGAGTCATCGTTTTTCATCCGAAAATTGATTTTTTGGACTGTACCAGAAATGATTCAAAATGTCAATTGGATCATGCCTCATGTTGAATAACCACTTTTTAAACCCTCACAGTGACCAAAATTGCCATTTTTACAGAGTTTTGATTACTCAAAAGCTTCAATTTTGACCCATTTCAGGCACAGAAATGACTTTAAACACACTTATTTTAGTTGACAAAGTCATATCTCACATCCAACAGTCATTTACAGTCAAAAGATTAAATGTTAAAATTTCATCCATATTGACCATTTTGGGATCGTTTGACATGTCCGGAGTCATCGTTTTTCATCCGAAAATTGATTTTTTGGACTGTACCAAAAATGATTCAAAATGTCAATTGGATCGTGCCTCATGTTGAATGACCACTTTTTAAACCCTCAGAGTGACCAAAATTGCCATTTTTACAGAGTTTTGCTTACTCAAAAGCTTCAATTTTGATCCGTTTCAGGCACAGAAATGACTTTAAACACACTTATTTTAGTTGACAAAGTCATAATTCACATCCAACAGTCATTTACAGTCAAAAGATTAAATGTTAAAATTTCATCCATATTGACCATTTTGGGATCGTTCGACATGTCCGGAGTCATTGTTTTTCATCCGAAAATTGATTTTTTGGACTGTACCAAAAATCATTCAAAATGTCAATTGGATCGTGCCTCATGTTGAATAACCACTTTTTAAACCCTCACAGTGACCAAAATTGCCAATTTTACAGAGTTTTGCTTACTCAAAAGCTTCAATTTTGACCCATTTCAGGCACAGAAATGACTTTAAACACACTTATTTTAGTTGACAAAGTCATAATTCACATCCAACATTCATTTACAGTCAAAAGATTAAATGTTAAAATTTCGTCCATATTGACCATTTTGGGATCCTTCGACATGTCAGGAGTCATCGTTTTTCATCCGAAAATTGATTTTTTTGGACTGTACCAAAAATGATTCAAAATGTCAATTGGATCGTGCCTCATGTTGAATAACCACTTTTTAAACCCTCAGAGTGACCAAAATTGCCATTTTTACAGAGTTTTGATTACTCAAAAGCTTCAATTTTGACCCCTTTGAGGCACAGAAATGACTTTAAACACACTTATTTTACTTGACAAAGTCATAATTCACATCCAACAGTCATTTACAGTCAAAAGATTAAATGTTAAAATTTCATCCATATAGACCATTTTGGGATCGTTCGGCATGTCCGGAGTCATCGTTTTTCATCCGAAAATTGATTTTTTGGACTGTACCAGAAATGATTAAAAATGTCAATTGGATCGTGCCTCATGTTGAATAACCACTTTTTAAACCCTCACAGTGACCAAAATTGCCATTTTTACAGAGTTTTGATTACTCCAAAGCTTCAATTTTGACCCCTTTGAGGCACAGTAATGACTTTAAACACACTTATTTTAGTTGACAAAGTCATAATTCACATCGAACAGTCATTTACAGTCAAAAGATTAAATGTTAAAATTTCATCCATATTGACCATTTTGGGATCGTTCGACATGTCCGGAGTTATCGTTTTTCATCTGAAAATTGATTTTTTGGACTGTACCAAAAATCATTCAAAATGTCAATTGGATCGGGCCTCATGTTGAATAACCACTTTTTAACCCCTCACAGTGACCAAAATTGCCATTTTTACAGAGTTTTGATTACTCAAAAGCTTCAATTTTGACTCCTTTGAGGCACAGAAATGACTTTAAACACACTTATTTTAGTTGACAAAGTCATAATTCACATCCAACAGTCATTTACAGTCAAAACATTAAATGTTAAAATTTCATCCATATTGACCATTTTGGGATCGTTCGACATGTCCGGAGTCATTGTTTTTCATCCGAAAATTGATTTTTTGGACTGTACCAAAAATCATTCAAAATGTCAATTGGATCGTGCCTCATGTTGAATAACCACTTTTTAAACCCTCACAGTGACCAAAATTGCCAATTTTACAGAGTTTTGCTTACTCAAAAGCTTCAATTTTGACCCATTTCAGGCACAGAAATGACTTTAAACACACTTATTTTAGTTGACAAAGTCATAATTCACATCCAACATTCATTTACAGTCAAAAGATTAAATGTTAAAATTTCGTCCATATTGACCATTTTGGGATCATTCGACATGTCAGGAGTCATCGTTTTTCATCCGAAAATTGATTTTTTTGGACTGTACCAAAAATGATTCAAAATGTCAATTGGATCGTGCCTCATGTTGAATAACCACTTTTTAAACCCTCAGAGTGACCAAAATTGCCATTTTTACAGAGTTTTGATTACTCAAAAGCTTCAATTTTGACCCCTTTGAGGCACAGAAATGACTTTAAACACACTTATTTTACTTGACAAAGTCATAATTCACATCCAACAGTCATTTACAGTCAAAAGATTAAATGTTAAAATTTCATCCATATTGACCATTTTGGGATCGTTCGGCATGTCCGGAGTCATCGTTTTTCATCCGAAAATTGATTTTTGGGACTGTACCAGAAATGATTAAAAATGTCAATTGGATCGTGCCTCATGTTGAATAACCACTTTTTAAACCCTCACAGTGACCAAAATTGCCATTTTTACAGAGTTTTGATTACTCAAAAGCTTCAATTTTGACCCCTTTGAGGCACAGTAATGACTTTAAACACACTTATTTTAGTTGACAAAGTCATAATTCACATCGAACAGTCATTTACAGTCAAAAGATTAAATGTTAAAATTTCATCCATATTGACCATTTTGGGATCGTTCGACATGTCCGGAGTTATCGTTTTTCATCTGAAAATTGATTTTTTGGACTGTACCAAAAATCATTCAAAATGTCAATTGGATCGGGCCTCATGTTGAATAACCACTTTTTAAACCCTCACAGTGACCAAAATTGCCAATTTTACAGAGTTTTGCTTACTCAAAAGCTTCAATTTTGACCCATTTCAGGCACAGAAATGACTTTAAACACACTTATTTTAGTTGACAAAGTCATAATTCACATCCAACAGTCATTTACAGTCAGAAGATTAAATGTTAAAATTTCGTCCATATTGACCATTTTGGGATCATTCGACATGTCAGGAGTCATCGTTTTTCATCCGAAAATTGATTTTTTTGGACTGTACCAAAAATGATTCAAAATGTCAATTGGATCGTGCCTCATGTTGAATAACCACTTTTTAACCCCTCACAGTGACCAAAATTGCCATTTTTACAGAGTTTTGATTACTCAAAAGCTTCAATTTTGACTCCTTTGAGGCACAGAAATGACTTTAAACACACTTATTTTAGTTGACAAAGTCATAATTCACATCCAACAGTCATTTAGAGTCAAAACATTAAATGTTAAAATTTCATCCATATTGACCATTTTGGGATCTTTCGACATGTCCGGAGTCATCGTTTTTCATCCGAAAATTGATTTTTTGGACTGTACCAAAAATCATTCAAAATGTCAATTGGATCGTGCCTCATGTTGAATAGCCACTTTTTAAACCCTCACAGTGACCAAAATTGCCAATTTTACAGAGTTTTGCTTACTCAAAAGCTTCAATTTTGACCCATTTCAGGCACAGAAATGACTTTAAACACACTTATTTTAGTTGACAAAGTCATATTTCACATCCAACAGTCATTTACAGTCAAAAGATTAAATGTTAAAATTTCATCCATATTGACCATTTTGGGATCGTTTGACATGTCCGGAGTCATCGTTTTTCATCCGAAAATTGATTTTTTTGGACTGTACCAAAAATGATTCAAAATGTCAATTGGATTGTGCCTCATGTTGAATAACCACTTTTTAAACCCTCACAGTGACCAAAATTGCCATTTTTACAGAGTTTTGATTACTCAAAAGCTTCAATTTTGACCCCTTTGAGGCACAGAAATGACTTTAAACACACTTATTTTAGTTGACAAAGTCATAATTCACATCCAACAGTCATTTACAGTCAAAAGATTAAATGTTAAAATTTCATCATTATAGACCATTTTGGGAACATTCGACAGGTCCGGAGTCATCGTTTTTCATCCGAAAATTGATTTTTTGGATTGTACCAAAAATGATTCAAAATGTCAATTGGATCGTGCCTCATGTTGAATAACCACTTTTTAAACCCTCACAGTGACCAAAATTACCATTTTTACAGAGTTTTGATTACTCAAAAGCTTCAATTTTGACCCCTTTGAGGCACAGAAATGACTTTAAACACACTTATTTTAGTTGACGAAGTCATAATTCACATCCAACAGTCATTTACAGTCAAAAGATTAAATGTTAAAATTTCATCCATATTGACCATTTTGGGATCGTTCGGCATGTCCGGAGTCATCGTTTTTCATCCGAAAATTGATTTTTTGGACTGTACCAGAAATGATTCAAAATGTCAATTGGATCATGCCTCATGTTGAATAACCACTTTTTAAACCCTCACAGTGACCAAAATTGCCATTTTTACAGAGTTTTGATTACTCAAAAGCTTCAATTTTGACCCCTTTGAGGCACAGAAATGACTTTAAACACACTTATTTTAGTTGACAAAGTCATAATTCACATCCAACAGTCATTTACAGTCAAAAGATTAAATGTTAAAATTTCATCCATATTGACTATTTTGGGATCGTTCGACATGTCCGGAGTCATCGTTTTTCATCCGAAAATTGATTTTTTGGACTGTACCAAAAATCATTCAAAATGTCAATTGGATCGTGCCTCATGTTGAATAACCACTTTTTAAACCCTCACAGTGACCAAAATTGCCAATTTTACAGAGTTTTGCTTACTCAAAAGCTTCAATTTTGACCCATTTCAGGCACAGAAATGACTTTAAACACACTTATTTTAGTTGACAAAGTCATATCTCACATCCAACAGTCGTTTACAGTCAAAAGATTAAATGTTAAAATTTCATCCATATTGACCATTTTGGGATCGTTTGACATGTCCGGAGTCATCGTTTTTCATCCGAAAATTGATTTTTTGGACTGTACCAAAAAAGATTCAAAATGTCAATTGGATCGTGCCTCATGTTGAATGACCACTTTTTAAACCCTCAGAGTGACCAAAATTGCCATTTTTACAGAGTTTTGCTTACTCAAAAGCTTCAATTTTGATCCGTTTCAGGCACAGAAATGACTTTAAACACACTTATTTTAGTTGACAAAGTCATAATTCACATCCAACAGTCATTTACAGTCAAAAGATTAAATGTTAAAATTTCATCCATATTGACCATTTTGGGATCGTTCGACATGTCCGGAGTCATTGTTTTTCATCCGAAAATTGATTTTTTGGACTGTACCAAAAATCATTCAAAATGTCAATTGGATCATGCCTCATGTTGAATAACCACTTTTTAAACCCTCACAGTGACCAAAATTGCCAATTTTACAGAGTTTTGCTTACTCAAAAGCTTCAATTTTGACCCATTTCAGGCACAGAAATGACTTTAAACACACTTATTTTAGTTGACAAAGTCATAATTCACATCCAACATTCATTTACAGTCAAAAGATTAAATGTTAAAATTTCGTCCATATTGACCATTTTGGGATCCTTCGACATGTCAGGAGTCATCGTTTTTCATCCGAAAATTGATTTTTTTGGACTGTACCAAAAATGATTCAAAATGTCAATTGGATCGTGCCTCATGTTGAATAACCACTTTTTAAACCCTCAGAGTGACCAAAATTGCCATTTTTACAGAGTTTTGATTACTCAAAAGCTTCAATTTTGACCCCTTTGAGGCACAGAAATGACTTTAAACACACTTATTTTACTTGACAAAGTCATAATTCACATCCAACAGTCATTTACAGTCAAAAGATTAAATGTTAAAATTTCATCCATATAGACCATTTTGGGATCGTTCGGCATGTCCGGAGTCATCGTTTTTCATCCGAAAATTGATTTTTTGGACTGTACCAGAAATGATTAAAAATGTCAATTGGATCGTGCCTCATGTTGAATAACCACTTTTTAAACCCTCACAGTGACCAAAATTGCCATTTTTACAGAGTTTTGATTACTCCAAAGCTTCAATTTTGACCCCTTTGAGGCACAGTAATGACTTTAAACACACTTATTTTAGTTGACAAAGTCATAATTCACATCGAACAGTCATTTACAGTCAAAAGATTAAATGTTAAAATTTCATCCATATTGACCATTTTGGGATCGTTCGACATGTCCGGAGTTATCGTTTTTCATCTGAAAATTGATTTTTTGGACTGTACCAAAAATCATTCAAAATGTCAATTGGATCGGGCCTCATGTTGAATAACCACTTTTTAACCCCTCACAGTGACCAAAATTGCCATTTTTACAGAGTTTTGATTACTCAAAAGCTTCAATTTTGACTCCTTTGAGGCACAGAAATGACTTTAAACACACTTATTTTAGTTGACAAAGTCATAATTCACATCCAACAGTCATTTACAGTCAAAACATTAAATGTTAAAATTTCATCCATATTGACCATTTTGGGATCGTTCGACATGTCCGGAGTCATTGTTTTTCATCCGAAAATTGATTTTTTGGACTGTACCAAAAATCATTCAAAATGTCAATTGGATCGTGCCTCATGTTGAATAACCACTTTTTAAACCCTCACAGTGACCAAAATTGCCAATTTTACAGAGTTTTGCTTACTCAAAAGCTTCAATTTTGACCCATTTCAGGCACAGAAATGACTTTAAACACACTTATTTTAGTTGACAAAGTCATAATTCACATCCAACATTCATTTACAGTCAAAAGATTAAATGTTAAAATTTCGTCCATATTGACCATTTTGGGATCATTCGACATGTCAGGAGTCATCGTTTTTCATCCGAAAATTGATTTTTTTGGACTGTACCAAAAATGATTCAAAATGTCAATTGGATCGTGCCTCATGTTGAATAACCACTTTTTAAACCCTCAGAGTGACCAAAATTGCCATTTTTACAGAGTTTTGATTACTCAAAAGCTTCAATTTTGACCCCTTTGAGGCACAGAAATGACTTTAAACACACTTATTTTACTTGACAAAGTCATAATTCACATCCAACAGTCATTTACAGTCAAAAGATTAAATGTTAAAATTTCATCCATATTGACCATTTTGGGATCGTTCGGCATGTCCGGAGTCATCGTTTTTCATCCGAAAATTGATTTTTGGGACTGTACCAGAAATGATTAAAAATGTCAATTGGATCGTGCCTCATGTTGAATAACCACTTTTTAAACCCCCACAGTGACCAAAATTGCCATTTTTACAGAGTTTTGATTACTCAAAAGCTTCAATTTTGACCCCTTTGAGGCACAGTAATGACTTTAAACACACTTATTTTAGTTGACAAAGTCATAATTCACATCGAACAGTCATTTACAGTCAAAAGATTAAATGTTAAAATTTCATCCATATTGACCATTTTGGGATCGTTCGACATGTCCGGAGTTATCGTTTTTCATCTGAAAATTGATTTTTTGGACTGTACCAAAAATCATTCAAAATGTCAATTGGATCGGGCCTCATGTTGAATAACCACTTTTTAAACCCTCACAGTGACCAAAATTGCCAATTTTACAGAGTTTTGCTTACTCAAAAGCTTCAATTTTGACCCATTTCAGGCACAGAAATGACTTTAAACACACTTATTTTAGTTGACAAAGTCATAATTCACATCCAACAGTCATTTACAGTCAGAAGATTAAATGTTAAAATTTCGTCCATATTGACCATTTTGGGATCATTCGACATGTCAGGAGTCATCGTTTTTCATCCGAAAATTGATTTTTTTGGACTGTACCAAAAATGATTCAAAATGTCAATTGGATCGTGCCTCATGTTGAATAACCACTTTTTAACCCCTCACAGTGACCAAAATTGCCATTTTTACAGAGTTTTGATTACTCAAAAGCTTCAATTTTGACTCCTTTGAGGCACAGAAATGACTTTAAACACACTTATTTTAGTTGACAAAGTCATAATTCACATCCAACAGTCATTTAGAGTCAAAACATTAAATGTTAAAATTTCATCCATATTGACCATTTTGGGATCTTTCGACATGTCCGGAGTCATCGTTTTTCATCCGAAAATTGATTTTTTGGACTGTACCAAAAATCATTCAAAATGTCAATTGGATCGTGCCTCATGTTGAATAGCCACTTTTTAAACCCTCACAGTGACCAAAATTGCCAATTTTACAGAGTTTTGCTTACTCAAAAGCTTCAATTTTGACCCATTTCAGGCACAGAAATGACTTTAAACACACTTATTTTAGTTGACAAAGTCATATTTCACATCCAACAGTCATTTACAGTCAAAAGATTAAATGTTAAAATTTCATCCATATTGACCATTTTGGGATCGTTTGACATGTCCGGAGTCATCGTTTTTCATCCGAAAATTGATTTTTTTGGACTGTACCAAAAATGATTCAAAATGTCAATTGGATTGTGCCTCATGTTGAATAACCACTTTTTAAACCCTCACAGTGACCAAAATTGCCATTTTTACAGAGTTTTGATTACTCAAAAGCTTCAATTTTGACCCCTTTGAGGCACAGAAATGACTTTAAACACACTTATTTTAGTTGACAAAGTCATAATTCACATCCAACAGTCATTTACAGTCAAAAGATTAAATGTTAAAATTTCATCATTATAGACCATTTTGGGAACATTCGACAGGTCCGGAGTCATCGTTTTTCATCCGAAAATTGATTTTTTGGATTGTACCAAAAATGATTCAAAATGTCAATTGGATCGTGCCTCATGTTGAATAACCACTTTTTAAACCCTCACAGTGACCAAAATTACCATTTTTACAGAGTTTTGATTACTCAAAAGCTTCAATTTTGACCCCTTTGAGGCACAGAAATGACTTTAAACACACTTATTTTAGTTGACGAAGTCATAATTCACATCCAACAGTCATTTACAGTCAAAAGATTAAATGTTAAAATTTCATCCATATTGACCATTTTGGGATCGTTCGGCATGTCCGGAGTCATCGTTTTTCATCCGAAAATTGATTTTTTGGACTGTACCAGAAATGATTCAAAATGTCAATTGGATCATGCCTCATGTTGAATAACCACTTTTAAACCCTCACAGTGACCAAAATTGCCATTTTTACAGAGTTTTGATTACTCAAAAGCTTCAATTTTGACCCCTTTGAGGCACAGAAATGACTTTAAACACACTTATTTTAGTTGACAAAGTCATAATTCACATCCAACAGTCATTTACAGTCAAAAGATTAAATGTTAAAATTTCATCCATATTGACTATTTTGGGATCGTTCGACATGTCCGGAGTCATCGTTTTTCATCCGAAAATTGATTTTTTGGACTGTACCAAAAATCATTCAAAATGTCAATTGGATCGTGCCTCATGTTGAATAACCACTTTTTAAACCCTCACAGTGACCAAAATTGCCAATTTTACAGAGTTTTGCTTACTCAAAAGCTTCAATTTTGACCCATTTCAGGCACAGAAATGACTTTAAACACACTTATTTTAGTTGACAAAGTCATATCTCACATCCAACAGTCGTTTACAGTCAAAAGATTAAATGTTAAAATTTCATCCATATTGACCATTTTGGGATCGTTTGACATGTCCGGAGTCATCGTTTTTCATCCGAAAATTGATTTTTTGGACTGTACCAAAAAAGATTCAAAATGTCAATTGGATCGTGCCTCATGTTGAATGACCACTTTTTAAACCCTCAGAGTGACCAAAATTGCCATTTTTACAGAGTTTTGCTTACTCAAAAGCTTCAATTTTGATCCGTTTCAGGCACAGAAATGACTTTAAACACACTTATTTTAGTTGACAAAGTCATAATTCACATCCAACAGTCATTTACAGTCAAAAGATTAAATGTTAAAATTTCATCCATATTGACCATTTTGGGATCGTTCGACATGTCCGGAGTCATTGTTTTTCATCCGAAAATTGATTTTTTGGACTGTACCAAAAATCATTCAAAATGTCAATTGGATCATGCCTCATGTTGAATAACCACTTTTTAAACCCTCACAGTGACCAAAATTGCCAATTTTACAGAGTTTTGCTTACTCAAAAGCTTCAATTTTGACCCATTTCAGGCACAGAAATGACTTTAAACACACTTATTTTAGTTGACAAAGTCATAATTCACATCCAACATTCATTTACAGTCAAAAGATTAAATGTTAAAATTTCGTCCATATTGACCATTTTGGGATCATTCGACATGTCAGGAGTCATCGTTTTTCATCCGAAAATTGATTTTTTTGGACTGTACCAAAAATGATTCAAAATGTCAATTGGATCGTGCCTCATGTTGAATAACCACTTTTTAAACCCTCAGAGTGACCAAAATTGCCATTTTTACAGAGTTTTGATTACTCAAAAGCTTCAATTTTGACCCCTTTGAGGCACAGAAATGACTTTAAACACACTTATTTTACTTGACAAAGTCATAATTCACATCCAACAGTCATTTACAGTCAAAAGATTAAATGTTAAAATTTCATCCATATAGACCATTTTGGGATCGTTCGGCATGTCCGGAGTCATCGTTTTTCATCCGAAAATTGATTTTTTTGGACTGTACCAGAAATGATTAAAAATGTCAATTGGATCGTGCCTCATGTTGAATAACCACTTTTTAAACCCTCACAGTGACCAAAATTGCCATTTTTACAGAGTTTTGATTACTCAAAAGCTTCAATTTTGACCCCTTTGAGGCACAGTAATGACTTTAAACACACTTATTTTAGTTGACAAAGTCATAATTCACATCGAACAGTCATTTACAGTCAAAAGATTAAATGTTAAAATTTCATCCATATTGACCATTTTGGGATCGTTCGACATGTCCGGAGTTATCGTTTTTCATCTGAAAATTGATTTTTTGGACTGTACCAAAAATCATTCAAAATGTCAATTGGATCGGGCCTCATGTTGAATAACCACTTTTTAAACCCTCACAGTGACCAAAATTGCCAATTTTACAGAGTTTTGCTTACTCAAAAGCTTCAATTTTGACCCATTTCAGGCACAGAAATGACTTTAAACACACTTATTTTAGTTGACAAAGTCATAATTCACATCCAACAGTCATTTACAGTCAAAAGATTAAATGTTAAAATTTCGTCCATATTGACCATTTTGGGATCATTCGACATGTCAGGAGTCATCGTTTTTCATCCGAAAATTGATTTTTTTGGACTGTACCAAAAATGATTCAAAATGTCAATTGGATCGTGCCTCATGTTGAATAACCACTTTTTAACCCCTCACAGTGACCAAAATTGCCATTTTTACAGAGTTTTGATTACTCAAAAGCTTCAATTTTGACCCCTTTGAGGCACAGAAATGACTTTAAACACACTTATTTTAGTTGACAAAGTCATAATTCACATCCAACAGTCATTTAGAGTCAAAACATTAAATGTTAAAATTTCATCCATATTGACCATTTTGGGATCTTTCGACATGTCCGGAGTCATCGTTTTTCATCCGAAAATTGATTTTTTGGACTGTACCAAAAATCATTCAAAATGTCAATTGGATCGTGCCTCATGTTGAATAGCCACTTTTTAAACCCTCACAGTGACCAAAATTGCCAATTTTACAGAGTTTTGCTTACTCAAAAGCTTCAATTTTGACCCATTTCAGGCACAGAAATGACTTTAAACACACTTATTTTAGTTGACAAAGTCATATTTCACATCCAACAGTCATTTACAGTCAAAAGATTAAATGTTAAAATTTCATCCATATTGACCATTTTGGGATCGTTTGACATGTCCGGAGTCATCGTTTTTCATCCGAAAATTGATTTTTTTGGACTGTACCAAAAATGATTCAAAATGTCAATTGGATTGTGCCTCATGTTGAATAACCACTTTTTAAACCCTCACAGTGACCAAAATTGCCATTTTTACAGAGTTTTGATTACTCAAAAGCTTCAATTTTGACCCCTTTGAGGCACAGAAATGACTTTAAACACACTTATTTTAGTTGACAAAGTCATAATTCACATCCAACAGTCATTTACAGTCGAAAGATTAAATGTTAAAATTTCATCCATATTGACCATTTTGGGATTGTTCGACATGTCCGGAGTCAACGTTTTTCATCCGAAAATTGATTTTTTGGACTGTACCAAAAATCATTCAAAATGTCAATTGGATCGTGCCTCATGTTGAATAACCACTTTTTAAACCCTCACAGTGACCAAAAATGCCAATTTTACAGAGTTTTGCTTACTCAAAAGCTTCAATTTTGACGCATTTGAGGCACAGAAATGACTTTAAACACCCTTATTTTAGTTGACAAAGTCATAATTCACATCCAACAGTCATTTACAGTCAAAAGACTAAATGTTAAAATTTCATCCATATTGACCATTTTGGGATAGTTCGGCATGTCCGGAGTCATCGTTTTTCATCCGAAAATTGATTTTTTGGACTGTACCAGAAATGATTCAAAATGTCAATTGGATCATGCCTCATGTTGAATAACCACTTTTTAAACCCTCACAGTGACCAAAATTGCCATTTTTACAGAGTTTTGATTACTCAAAAGCTTCAATTTTGACCCCTTTGAGGCACAGAAATGACTTTAAACACACTTATTTTAGTTGACAAAGTCATAAGTCACATCCAACAGTCATTTACAGTCAAAAGATTAAATGTTAAAATTTCATCCATATTGACCATTTTGGGATCGTTCGGCATGTCCGGAGTCATCGTTTTTCATCCGAAAATTGATTTTTTGGACTGTACCAGAAATGATTAAAAATGTCAATTGGATCGTGCCTCATGTTGAATAACCACTTTTTAAACCCTCACAGTGACCAAAATTGCCATTTTTACAGAGTTTTGATTACTCAAAAGCTTCAATTTTGACCCCTTTGAGGCACAGTAATGACTTTAAACACACTTATTTTAGTTGACAAAGTCATAATTCACATCCAACAGTCATTTACAGTCAAAAGATTAAATGTTAAAATTTCATCCATATTGACCATTTTGGGATCGTTCGACATGTCCGGAGTTATCGTTTTTCATCTGAAAATTGATTTTTTGGACTGTACCAAAAATCATTCAAAATGTCAATTGGATCGTGCCTCATGTTGAATAACCACTTTTTAAACCCTCACAGTGACCAAAATTGCCAATTTTACAGAGTTTTGCTTACTCAAAAGCTTCAATTTTGACCCATTTCAGGCACAGAAATGACTTTAAACACACTTATTTTAGTTGACAAAGTCATAATTCACATCCAACAGTCATTTACAGTCAAAAGATTAAATGTTAAAATTTCATCCATATTGACCATTTTGGGATCATTCGACATGTCCGGAGTCAACGTTTTTCATCCGAAAATTGATTTTTTGGACTGTACCAAAAATGATTCAAAATGTCAATTGGATCGTGCCTCATGTTGAATAACCACTTTTAACCCCTCACAGTGACCAAAATTGCCATTTTTACAGAGTTTTGATTACTCAAAAGCTTCAAATTTGACCCCTTTGAGGCACAGAAATGACTTTAAACACACTTATTTTAGTTGACAAAGTCATAATTCACATCCAACAGTCATTTAGAGTCAAAACATTAAATGTTAAAATTTCATCCATATTGACTATTTTGGGATCGTTCGACATGTCCGGAGTCATCGTTTTTCATCCGAAAATTGATTTTTTGGACTGTACCAAAAATCATTCAAAATGTCAATTGGATCGTGCCTCATGTTGAATAACCACTTTTTAAACCCTCACAGTGACCAAAATTGCCAATTTTACAGAGTTTTGCTTACTCAAAAGCTTCAATTTTGACCCATTTCAGGCACAGAAATGACTTTAAACACACTTATTTTAGTTGACAAAGTCATATCTCACATCCAACAGTCGTTTACAGTCAAAAGATTAAATGTTAAAATTTCATCCATATTGACCATTTTGGGATCGTTTGACATGTCCGGAGTCATCGTTTTTCATCCGAAAATTGATTTTTTGGACTGTACCAAAAAAGATTCAAAATGTCAATTGGATCGTGCCTCATGTTGAATGACCACTTTTTAAACCCTCAGAGTGACCAAAATTGCCATTTTTACAGAGTTTTGCTTACTCAAAAGCTTCAATTTTGATCCGTTTCAGGCACAGAAATGACTTTAAACACACTTATTTTAGTTGACAAAGTCATAATTCACATCCAACAGTCATTTACAGTCAAAAGATTAAATGTTAAAATTTCATCCATATTGACCATTTTGGGATCGTTCGACATGTCCGGAGTCATTGTTTTTCATCCGAAAATTGATTTTTTGGACTGTACCAAAAATCATTCAAAATGTCAATTGGATCATGCCTCATGTTGAATAACCACTTTTTAAACCCTCACAGTGACCAAAATTGCCAATTTTACAGAGTTTTGCTTACTCAAAAGCTTCAATTTTGACCCATTTCAGGCACAGAAATGACTTTAAACACACTTATTTTAGTTGACAAAGTCATAATTCACATCCAACATTCATTTACAGTCAAAAGATTAAATGTTAAAATTTCGTCCATATTGACCATTTTGGGATCCTTCGACATGTCAGGAGTCATCGTTTTTCATCCGAAAATTGATTTTTTTGGACTGTACCAAAAATGATTCAAAATGTCAATTGGATCGTGCCTCATGTTGAATAACCACTTTTTAAACCCTCAGAGTGACCAAAATTGCCATTTTTACAGAGTTTTGATTACTCAAAAGCTTCAATTTTGACCCCTTTGAGGCACAGAAATGACTTTAAACACACTTATTTTACTTGACAAAGTCATAATTCACATCCAACAGTCATTTACAGTCAAAAGATTAAATGTTAAAATTTCATCCATATAGACCATTTTGGGATCGTTCGGCATGTCCGGAGTCATCGTTTTTCATCCGAAAATTGATTTTTTGGACTGTACCAGAAATGATTAAAAATGTCAATTGGATCGTGCCTCATGTTGAATAACCACTTTTTAAACCCTCACAGTGACCAAAATTGCCATTTTTACAGAGTTTTGATTACTCCAAAGCTTCAATTTTGACCCCTTTGAGGCACAGTAATGACTTTAAACACACTTATTTTAGTTGACAAAGTCATAATTCACATCGAACAGTCATTTACAGTCAAAAGATTAAATGTTAAAATTTCATCCATATTGACCATTTTGGGATCGTTCGACATGTCCGGAGTTATCGTTTTTCATCTGAAAATTGATTTTTTGGACTGTACCAAAAATCATTCAAAATGTCAATTGGATCGGGCCTCATGTTGAATAACCACTTTTTAACCCCTCACAGTGACCAAAATTGCCATTTTTACAGAGTTTTGATTACTCAAAAGCTTCAATTTTGACTCCTTTGAGGCACAGAAATGACTTTAAACACACTTATTTTAGTTGACAAAGTCATAATTCACATCCAACAGTCATTTACAGTCAAAACATTAAATGTTAAAATTTCATCCATATTGACCATTTTGGGATCGTTCGACATGTCCGGAGTCATTGTTTTTCATCCGAAAATTGATTTTTTGGACTGTACCAAAAATCATTCAAAATGTCAATTGGATCGTGCCTCATGTTGAATAACCACTTTTTAAACCCTCACAGTGACCAAAATTGCCAATTTTACAGAGTTTTGCTTACTCAAAAGCTTCAATTTTGACCCATTTCAGGCACAGAAATGACTTTAAACACACTTATTTTAGTTGACAAAGTCATAATTCACATCCAACATTCATTTACAGTCAAAAGATTAAATGTTAAAATTTCGTCCATATTGACCATTTTGGGATCATTCGACATGTCAGGAGTCATCGTTTTTCATCCGAAAATTGATTTTTTTGGACTGTACCAAAAATGATTCAAAATGTCAATTGGATCGTGCCTCATGTTGAATAACCACTTTTTAAACCCTCAGAGTGACCAAAATTGCCATTTTTACAGAGTTTTGATTACTCAAAAGCTTCAATTTTGACCCCTTTGAGGCACAGAAATGACTTTAAACACACTTATTTTACTTGACAAAGTCATAATTCACATCCAACAGTCATTTACAGTCAAAAGATTAAATGTTAAAATTTCATCCATATTGACCATTTTGGGATCGTTCGGCATGTCCGGAGTCATCGTTTTTCATCCGAAAATTGATTTTTGGGACTGTACCAGAAATGATTAAAAATGTCAATTGGATCGTGCCTCATGTTGAATAACCACTTTTTAAACCCCCACAGTGACCAAAATTGCCATTTTTACAGAGTTTTGATTACTCAAAAGCTTCAATTTTGACCCCTTTGAGGCACAGTAATGACTTTAAACACACTTATTTTAGTTGACAAAGTCATAATTCACATCGAACAGTCATTTACAGTCAAAAGATTAAATGTTAAAATTTCATCCATATTGACCATTTTGGGATCGTTCGACATGTCCGGAGTTATCGTTTTTCATCTGAAAATTGATTTTTTGGACTGTACCAAAAATCATTCAAAATGTCAATTGGATCGGGCCTCATGTTGAATAACCACTTTTTAAACCCTCACAGTGACCAAAATTGCCAATTTTACAGAGTTTTGCTTACTCAAAAGCTTCAATTTTGACCCATTTCAGGCACAGAAATGACTTTAAACACACTTATTTTAGTTGACAAAGTCATAATTCACATCCAACAGTCATTTACAGTCAGAAGATTAAATGTTAAAATTTCGTCCATATTGACCATTTTGGGATCATTCGACATGTCAGGAGTCATCGTTTTTCATCCGAAAATTGATTTTTTTGGACTGTACCAAAAATGATTCAAAATGTCAATTGGATCGTGCCTCATGTTGAATAACCACTTTTTAACCCCTCACAGTGACCAAAATTGCCATTTTTACAGAGTTTTGATTACTCAAAAGCTTCAATTTTGACTCCTTTGAGGCACAGAAATGACTTTAAACACACTTATTTTAGTTGACAAAGTCATAATTCACATCCAACAGTCATTTAGAGTCAAAACATTAAATGTTAAAATTTCATCCATATTGACCATTTTGGGATCTTTCGACATGTCCGGAGTCATCGTTTTTCATCCGAAAATTGATTTTTTGGACTGTACCAAAAATCATTCAAAATGTCAATTGGATCGTGCCTCATGTTGAATAGCCACTTTTTAAACCCTCACAGTGACCAAAATTGCCAATTTTACAGAGTTTTGCTTACTCAAAAGCTTCAATTTTGACCCATTTCAGGCACAGAAATGACTTTAAACACACTTATTTTAGTTGACAAAGTCATATTTCACATCCAACAGTCATTTACAGTCAAAAGATTAAATGTTAAAATTTCATCCATATTGACCATTTTGGGATCGTTTGACATGTCCGGAGTCATCGTTTTTCATCCGAAAATTGATTTTTTTGGACTGTACCAAAAATGATTCAAAATGTCAATTGGATTGTGCCTCATGTTGAATAACCACTTTTTAAACCCTCACAGTGACCAAAATTGCCATTTTTACAGAGTTTTGATTACTCAAAAGCTTCAATTTTGACCCCTTTGAGGCACAGAAATGACTTTAAACACACTTATTTTAGTTGACAAAGTCATAATTCACATCCAACAGTCATTTACAGTCAAAAGATTAAATGTTAAAATTTCATCATTATAGACCATTTTGGGAACATTCGACAGGTCCGGAGTCATCGTTTTTCATCCGAAAATTGATTTTTTGGATTGTACCAAAAATGATTCAAAATGTCAATTGGATCGTGCCTCATGTTGAATAACCACTTTTTAAACCCTCACAGTGACCAAAATTACCATTTTTACAGAGTTTTGATTACTCAAAAGCTTCAATTTTGACCCCTTTGAGGCACAGAAATGACTTTAAACACACTTATTTTAGTTGACGAAGTCATAATTCACATCCAACAGTCATTTACAGTCAAAAGATTAAATGTTAAAATTTCATCCATATTGACCATTTTGGGATCGTTCGGCATGTCCGGAGTCATCGTTTTTCATCCGAAAATTGATTTTTTGGACTGTACCAGAAATGATTCAAAATGTCAATTGGATCATGCCTCATGTTGAATAACCACTTTTAAACCCTCACAGTGACCAAAATTGCCATTTTTACAGAGTTTTGATTACTCAAAAGCTTCAATTTTGACCCCTTTGAGGCACAGAAATGACTTTAAACACACTTATTTTAGTTGACAAAGTCATAATTCACATCCAACAGTCATTTACAGTCAAAAGATTAAATGTTAAAATTTCATCCATATTGACTATTTTGGGATCGTTCGACATGTCCGGAGTCATCGTTTTTCATCCGAAAATTGATTTTTTGGACTGTACCAAAAATCATTCAAAATGTCAATTGGATCGTGCCTCATGTTGAATAACCACTTTTTAAACCCTCACAGTGACCAAAATTGCCAATTTTACAGAGTTTTGCTTACTCAAAAGCTTCAATTTTGACCCATTTCAGGCACAGAAATGACTTTAAACACACTTATTTTAGTTGACAAAGTCATATCTCACATCCAACAGTCGTTTACAGTCAAAAGATTAAATGTTAAAATTTCATCCATATTGACCATTTTGGGATCGTTTGACATGTCCGGAGTCATCGTTTTTCATCCGAAAATTGATTTTTTGGACTGTACCAAAAAAGATTCAAAATGTCAATTGGATCGTGCCTCATGTTGAATGACCACTTTTTAAACCCTCAGAGTGACCAAAATTGCCATTTTTACAGAGTTTTGCTTACTCAAAAGCTTCAATTTTGATCCGTTTCAGGCACAGAAATGACTTTAAACACACTTATTTTAGTTGACAAAGTCATAATTCACATCCAACAGTCATTTACAGTCAAAAGATTAAATGTTAAAATTTCATCCATATTGACCATTTTGGGATCGTTCGACATGTCCGGAGTCATTGTTTTTCATCCGAAAATTGATTTTTTGGACTGTACCAAAAATCATTCAAAATGTCAATTGGATCATGCCTCATGTTGAATAACCACTTTTTAAACCCTCACAGTGACCAAAATTGCCAATTTTACAGAGTTTTGCTTACTCAAAAGCTTCAATTTTGACCCATTTCAGGCACAGAAATGACTTTAAACACACTTATTTTAGTTGACAAAGTCATAATTCACATCCAACATTCATTTACAGTCAAAAGATTAAATGTTAAAATTTCGTCCATATTGACCATTTTGGGATCATTCGACATGTCAGGAGTCATCGTTTTTCATCCGAAAATTGATTTTTTTGGACTGTACCAAAAATGATTCAAAATGTCAATTGGATCGTGCCTCATGTTGAATAACCACTTTTTAAACCCTCAGAGTGACCAAAATTGCCATTTTTACAGAGTTTTGATTACTCAAAAGCTTCAATTTTGACCCCTTTGAGGCACAGAAATGACTTTAAACACACTTATTTTACTTGACAAAGTCATAATTCACATCCAACAGTCATTTACAGTCAAAAGATTAAATGTTAAAATTTCATCCATATAGACCATTTTGGGATCGTTCGGCATGTCCGGAGTCATCGTTTTTCATCCGAAAATTGATTTTTTTGGACTGTACCAGAAATGATTAAAAATGTCAATTGGATCGTGCCTCATGTTGAATAACCACTTTTTAAACCCTCACAGTGACCAAAATTGCCATTTTTACAGAGTTTTGATTACTCAAAAGCTTCAATTTTGACCCCTTTGAGGCACAGTAATGACTTTAAACACACTTATTTTAGTTGACAAAGTCATAATTCACATCGAACAGTCATTTACAGTCAAAAGATTAAATGTTAAAATTTCATCCATATTGACCATTTTGGGATCGTTCGACATGTCCGGAGTTATCGTTTTTCATCTGAAAATTGATTTTTTGGACTGTACCAAAAATCATTCAAAATGTCAATTGGATCGGGCCTCATGTTGAATAACCACTTTTTAAACCCTCACAGTGACCAAAATTGCCAATTTTACAGAGTTTTGCTTACTCAAAAGCTTCAATTTTGACCCATTTCAGGCACAGAAATGACTTTAAACACACTTATTTTAGTTGACAAAGTCATAATTCACATCCAACAGTCATTTACAGTCAAAAGATTAAATGTTAAAATTTCGTCCATATTGACCATTTTGGGATCATTCGACATGTCAGGAGTCATCGTTTTTCATCCGAAAATTGATTTTTTTGGACTGTACCAAAAATGATTCAAAATGTCAATTGGATCGTGCCTCATGTTGAATAACCACTTTTTAACCCCTCACAGTGACCAAAATTGCCATTTTTACAGAGTTTTGATTACTCAAAAGCTTCAATTTTGACCCCTTTGAGGCACAGAAATGACTTTAAACACACTTATTTTAGTTGACAAAGTCATAATTCACATCCAACAGTCATTTAGAGTCAAAACATTAAATGTTAAAATTTCATCCATATTGACCATTTTGGGATCTTTCGACATGTCCGGAGTCATCGTTTTTCATCCGAAAATTGATTTTTTGGACTGTACCAAAAATCATTCAAAATGTCAATTGGATCGTGCCTCATGTTGAATAGCCACTTTTTAAACCCTCACAGTGACCAAAATTGCCAATTTTACAGAGTTTTGCTTACTCAAAAGCTTCAATTTTGACCCATTTCAGGCACAGAAATGACTTTAAACACACTTATTTTAGTTGACAAAGTCATATTTCACATCCAACAGTCATTTACAGTCAAAAGATTAAATGTTAAAATTTCATCCATATTGACCATTTTGGGATCGTTTGACATGTCCGGAGTCATCGTTTTTCATCCGAAAATTGATTTTTTTGGACTGTACCAAAAATGATTCAAAATGTCAATTGGATTGTGCCTCATGTTGAATAACCACTTTTTAAACCCTCACAGTGACCAAAATTGCCATTTTTACAGAGTTTTGATTACTCAAAAGCTTCAATTTTGACCCCTTTGAGGCACAGAAATGACTTTAAACACACTTATTTTAGTTGACAAAGTCATAATTCACATCCAACAGTCATTTACAGTCGAAAGATTAAATGTTAAAATTTCATCCATATTGACCATTTTGGGATTGTTCGACATGTCCGGAGTCAACGTTTTTCATCCGAAAATTGATTTTTTGGACTGTACCAAAAATCATTCAAAATGTCAATTGGATCGTGCCTCATGTTGAATAACCACTTTTTAAACCCTCACAGTGACCAAAAATGCCAATTTTACAGAGTTTTGCTTACTCAAAAGCTTCAATTTTGACGCATTTGAGGCACAGAAATGACTTTAAACACCCTTATTTTAGTTGACAAAGTCATAATTCACATCCAACAGTCATTTACAGTCAAAAGACTAAATGTTAAAATTTCATCCATATTGACCATTTTGGGATAGTTCGGCATGTCCGGAGTCATCGTTTTTCATCCGAAAATTGATTTTTTGGACTGTACCAGAAATGATTCAAAATGTCAATTGGATCATGCCTCATGTTGAATAACCACTTTTTAAACCCTCACAGTGACCAAAATTGCCATTTTTACAGAGTTTTGATTACTCAAAAGCTTCAATTTTGACCCCTTTGAGGCACAGAAATGACTTTAAACACACTTATTTTAGTTGACAAAGTCATAAGTCACATCCAACAGTCATTTACAGTCAAAAGATTAAATGTTAAAATTTCATCCATATTGACCATTTTGGGATCGTTCGGCATGTCCGGAGTCATCGTTTTTCATCCGAAAATTGATTTTTTGGACTGTACCAGAAATGATTAAAAATGTCAATTGGATCGTGCCTCATGTTGAATAACCACTTTTTAAACCCTCACAGTGACCAAAATTGCCATTTTTACAGAGTTTTGATTACTCAAAAGCTTCAATTTTGACCCCTTTGAGGCACAGTAATGACTTTAAACACACTTATTTTAGTTGACAAAGTCATAATTCACATCCAACAGTCATTTACAGTCAAAAGATTAAATGTTAAAATTTCATCCATATTGACCATTTTGGGATCGTTCGACATGTCCGGAGTTATCGTTTTTCATCTGAAAATTGATTTTTTGGACTGTACCAAAAATCATTCAAAATGTCAATTGGATCGTGCCTCATGTTGAATAACCACTTTTTAAACCCTCACAGTGACCAAAATTGCCAATTTTACAGAGTTTTGCTTACTCAAAAGCTTCAATTTTGACCCATTTCAGGCACAGAAATGACTTTAAACACACTTATTTTAGTTGACAAAGTCATAATTCACATCCAACAGTCATTTACAGTCAAAAGATTAAATGTTAAAATTTCATCCATATTGACCATTTTGGGATCATTCGACATGTCCGGAGTCAACGTTTTTCATCCGAAAATTGATTTTTTGGACTGTACCAAAAATGATTCAAAATGTCAATTGGATCGTGCCTCATGTTGAATAACCACTTTTAACCCCTCACAGTGACCAAAATTGCCATTTTTACAGAGTTTTGATTACTCAAAAGCTTCAAATTTGACCCCTTTGAGGCACAGAAATGACTTTAAACACACTTATTTTAGTTGACAAAGTCATAATTCACATCCAACAGTCATTTAGAGTCAAAACATTAAATGTTAAAATTTCATCCATATTGACCATTTTGGGATCGTTCGACATGCCGGAGTCATCGTTTTTCATCCGAAAATTGATTTTTTGGACTGTACCAAAAATCATTCAAAATGTCAATTGGATCGTGCCTCATGTTGAATAGCCACTTTTTAAACCCTCACAGTGACCAAAATTGCTAATTTTACAGAGTTTTGCTTACTCAAAAGCTTCAATTTTGACCCATTTCAGGCACAGAAATGACTTTAAACACACTTATTTTAGTTGACAAAGTCATATTTCACATCCAACAGTCATTTACAGTCAAAAGATAAAATGTTAAAATTTCATCCATATTGACCATTTTGGGATCGTTTGACATGTCCGGAGTCATCGTTTTTCATCCGAAAATTGATTTTTTTGGACTGTACCAAAAATGATTCAAAATGTCAATTGGATCGTGCCTCATGTTGAATAACCACTTTTTAAACCCTCACAGTGACCAAAATTGCCATTTTTACAGAGTTTTGATTACTCAAAAGCTTCAATTTTGACCCCTTTGAGGCACAGAAATGACTTTAAACACACTTATTTTAGTTGACAAAGTCATAATTCACATCCAACAGTCATTTACAGTCAAAAGATTAAATGTTAAAATTTCATCCATATTGACCATTTTGGGATTGTTCGACATGTCCGGAGTCAACGTTTTTCATCCGAAAATTGATTTTTTGGACTGTACCAAAAATCATTCAAAATGTCAATTGGATCGTGCCTCATGTTGAATAACCACTTTTTAAACCCTCACAGTGACCAAAATTGCCAATTTTACAGAGTTTTGCTTACTCAAAAGCTTCAATTTTGACCCATTTCAGGCACAGAAATGACTTTAAACACATTTATTTTAGTTGACAAAGTCATATTTCACATCCAACAGTCATTTACAGTCAAAAGATTAAATGTTAAAATTTCATCCATATTGACCATTTTGGGATCGTTTGACATGTCCGGAGTCATCGTTTTTCATCCGAAAATTGATTTTTTGGACTGTACCAAAAATGATTCAAAATGTCAATTGGATCGTGCCTCATGTTGAATAACCACTTTTTAAACCCTCACAGTGACCAAAATTGCCAATTTTACAGAGTTTTGCTTACTCAAAAGCTTCAATTTTGACGCATTTGAGGCACAGAAATGACTTTAAACACCCTTATTTTTGTTGACAAAGTCATAATTCACATCCAACAGTCATTTACAGTCAAAAGACTAAAT
Organism: Lissotriton vulgaris; assembly: GCF_964263255.1. NCBI lineage: Eukaryota > Metazoa > Chordata > Amphibia > Caudata > Salamandridae > Lissotriton > Lissotriton vulgaris. Next base: position 187,982 of record NW_028242265.1, read on the forward strand.
GTTAAAATTTCATCCATATTGACCATTTTGGGATCGTTCGGCATGTCCGGAGTCATCGTTTTTCATCCGAAAATTGATTTTTTGGATTGTACCAGAAATGATTCAAAATGTCAATTGGATCATGCCTCATGTTGAATAACCACTTTTTAAACCCTCACAGTGACCAAAATTGCCATTTTTACAGAGTTTTGATTACTCAAAAGCTTCAATTTTGACCCCTTTGAGGCACAGAAATGACTTTAAACACACTTATTTTAGTTGACAAAGTCATAATTCACATCCAACAGTCATTTACAGTCAAAAGATTAACTGTTAAAATTTCATCCATATTGACCATTTTGGGATCGTTCGACATGTCCGGAGTCATCGTTTTTCATCCGAAAATTGATTTTTTGGACTGTACCAAAAATCATTCAAAATGTCAATTGGATCGTGCCTCATGTTGAATAACCACTTTTTAAACCCTCACAGTGACCAAAATTGCCAATTTTACAGAGTTTTGCTTACTCAAAAGCTTCAATTTTGACCCATTTCAGGCACAGAAATGACTTTAAACACACTTATTTTAGTTGACAAAGTCATATTTCACATCCAACAGTCATTTACAGTCAAAAGATTAAATGTTAAAATTTCATCCATATTGACCATTTTGGGATCGTTTGACATGTCCGGAGTCATCGTTTTTCATCCGAAAATTGATTTTTTGGACTGTACCAAAAATGATTCAAAATGTCAATTGGATCGTGCCTCGTGTTGAATGACCACTTTTTAAACCCTCAGAGTGACCAAAATTGCCATTTTTACAGAGTTTTGCTTACTCAAAAGCTTCAATTTTGATCCGTTTCAGGCACAGAAATGACTTTAAACACACTTATTTTAGTTGACAAAGTCATAATTCACATCCAACAGTCATTTACAGTCAAAAGATTAAATGTTAAAATTTCATCCATATTGACCATTTTGGGATCGTTCGACATGTCCGGAGTCATTGTTTTTCATCCGAAAATTGATTTTTTGGACTGTACCAAAAATCATTCAAAATGTCAATTGGATCGTGCCTCATGTTGAATAACCACTTTTTGAACCCTCACAGTGACCAAAATTGCCAATTTTACAGAGTTTTGCTTACTCAAAAGCTTCAATTTTGACCCATTTCAGGGACAGAAATGACTTTAAACACACTTATTTTAGTTGACAAAGTCATAATTCACATCCAACATTCATTTACAGTCAAAAGATTAAATGTTAAAATTTCGTCCATATTGACCATTTTGGGATCATTCGACATGTCAGGAGTCATCGTTTTTCATCCGAAAATTGATTTTTTTGGACTGTACCAAAAATGATTCAAAATGTCAATTGGATCGTGCCTCATGTTGAATAACCACTTTTTAAACCCTCACAGTGACCAAAATTGCCATTTTTACAGAGTTTTGATTACTCAAAAGCATCAATTTTGACCCCTTTGAGGCACAGAAATGACTTTAAACACACTTATTTTAGTTGACAAAGTCATAATTCACATCCAACAGTCATTTACAGTCAAAAGATTAAATGTTAAAATTTCATCATTATAGACCATTTTGGGAACATTCGACAGGTCCGGAGTCATCGTTTTTCATCCGAAAATTGATTTTTTGGATTGTACCAAAAATGATTCAAAATGTCAATTGGATCGTGCCTCATGTTGAATAACCACTTTTTAAACCCTCACAGTGACCAAAATTACCATTTTTACAGAGTTTTGATTACTCAAAAGCTTCAATTTTGACCCCTTTGAGGCACAGAAATGACTTTAAACACACTTATTTTAGTTGACAAAGTCATAATTCACATCCAACAGTCATTTACAGTCAAAAGATTAAATGTTAAAATTTCATCCATATTGACCATTTTGGGATCGTTCGGCATGTCCGGAGTCATCGTTTTTCATCCGAAAATTGATTTTTTGGACTGTACCAGAAATGATTCAAAATGTCAATTGGATCATGCCTCATGTTGAATAACCACTTTTTAAACCCTCACAGTGACCACAATTGCCATTTTTACTGAGTTTTGATTACTCAAAAGCTTCAATTTTGACCCCTTTGAGGCACAGAAATGACTTTAAACACACTTATTTTAGTTGACAAAGTCATAATTCACATCCAACAGTCATTTACAGTCAAAAGATTAAATGTTAAAATTTCATCCATATTGACCATTTTGGGATCGTTCGACATGTCCGGAGTCATCGTTTTTCATCCGAAAATTGATTTTTTGGACTGTACCAAAAATCATTCAAAATGTCAATTGGATCGTGCCTCATGTTGAATAACCACTTTTTAAACCCTCACAGTGACCAAAATTGCCAATTTTACAGAGTTTTGCTTACTCAAAAGCTTCAATTTTGACCCATTTCAGGCACAGAAATGACTTTAAACACACTTATTTTAGTTGACAAAGTCATATTTCACATCCAACAGTCATTTACAGTCAAAAGATTAAATGTTAAAATTTCATCCATATTGACCATTTTGGGATCGTTTGACATGTCCGGAGTCATCGTTTTTCATCCGAAAATTGATTTTTTGGACTGTACCAAAAATGATTCAAAATGTCAATTGGATCGTGCCTCATGTTGAATGACCACTTTTTAAACCCTCAGAGTGACCAAAATTGCCATTTTTACAGAGTTTTGCTTACTCAAAAGCTTCAATTTTGATCCGTTTCAGGCACAGAAATGACTTTAAACACACTTATTTTAGTTGACAAAGTCATAATTCACATCCAACAGTCATTTACAGTCAAAAGATTAAATGTTAAAATTTCATCCATATTGACCATTTTGGGATCGTTCGACATGTCCGGAGTCATTGTTTTTCATCCGAAAATTGATTTTTTGGACTGTACCAAAAATCATTCAAAATGTCAATTGGATCGGGCCTCATGTTGAATAACCACTTTTTAAACCCTCACAGTGACCAAAATTGCCAATTTTACAGAGTTTTGCTTACTCAAAAGCTTCAATTTTTACCCATTTCAGGCACAGAAATGACTTTAAACACACTTATTTTAGTTGACAAAGTCATAATTCACATCCAACAGTCATTTACAGTCAGAAGATTAAATGTTAAAATTTCGTCCATATTGACCATTTTGGGATCATTCGACATGTCAGGAGTCATCGTTTTTCATCCGAAAATTGATTTTTTTGGACTGTACCAAAAATGATTCAAAATGTCAATTGGATCGTGCCTCATGTTGAATAACCACTTTTTAACCCCTCACAGTGACCAAAATTGCCATTTTTACAGAGTTTTGATTACTCAAAAGCTTCAATTTTGACTCCTTTGAGGCACAGAAATGACTTTAAACACACTTATTTTAGTTGACAAAGTCATAATTCACATCCAACAGTCATTTAGAGTCAAAACATTAAATGTTAAAATTTCATCCATATTGACCATTTTGGGATCGTTCGACATGTCCGGAGTCATTGTTTTTCATCCGAAAATTGATTTTTTGGACTGTACCAAAAATCATTCAAAATGTCAATTGGATCGTGCCTCATGTTGAATAACCACTTTTTAAACCCTCACAGTGACCAAAATTGCCAATTTTACAGAGTTTTGATTACTCAAAAGCTTCAATTTTGACCCCTTTGAGGCACAGAAATGACTTTAAACACACTTATTTTACTTGACAAAGTCATAATTCACATCCAACAGTCATTTACAGTCAAAAGATTAAATGTTAAAATTTCATCCATATTGACCATTTTGGGATCGTTCGGCATGTCCGGAGTCATCGTTTTTCATCCGAAAATTGATTTTTTTGGACTGTACCAGAAATGATTAAAAATGTCAATTGGATCGTGCCTCATGTTGAATAACCACTTTTTAAACCCTCACAGTGACCAAAATTGCCATTTTTACAGAGTTTTGATTACTCAAAAGCTTCAATTTTGACCCCTTTGAGGCACAGTAATGACTTTAAACACACTTATTTTAGTTGACAAAGTCATAATTCACATCGAACAGTCATTTACAGTCAAAAGATTAAATGTTAAAATTTCATCCATATTGACCATTTTGGGATCGTTTGACATGTCCGGAGTTATCGTTTTTCATCTGAAAATTGATTTTTTGGACTGTACCAAAAATCATTCAAAATGTCAATTGGATCGGGCCTCATGTTGAATAACCACTTTTTAAACCCTCACAGTGACCAAAATTGCCAATTTTACAGAGTTTTGCTTACTCAAAAGCTTCAATTTTGACCCATTTCAGGCACAGAAATGACTTTAAACACACTTATTTTAGTTGACAAAGTCATAATTCACATCCAACATTCATTTACAGTCAAAAGATTAAATGTTAAAATTTCGTCCATATTGACCATTTTGGGATCATTCGACATGTCAGGAGTCATCGTTTTTCATCCGAAAATTGATTTTTTTGGACTGTACCAAAAATGATTCAAAATGTCAATTGGATCGTGCCTCATGTTGAATAACCACTTTTTAAACCCTCAGAGTGACCAAAATTGCCATTTTTACAGAGTTTTGATTACTCAAAAGCTTCAATTTTGACCCCTTTGAGGCACAGAAATGACTTTAAACACACTTATTTTACTTGACAAAGTCATAATTCACATCCAACAGTCATTTACAGTCAAAAGATTAAATGTTAAAATTTCATCCATATTGACCATTTTGGGATCGTTCAGCATGTCCGGAGTCATCGTTTTTCATCCGAAAATTGATTTTTGGGACTGTACCAGAAATGATTAAAAATGTCAATTGGATCGTGCCTCATGTTGAATAACCACTTTTTAAACCCTCACAGTGACCAAAATTGCCATTTTTACAGAGTTTTGATTACTCAAAAGCTTCAATTTTGACCCCTTTGAGGCACAGTAATGACTTTAAACACACTTATTTTAGTTGACAAAGTCATAATTCACATCGAACAGTCATTTACAGTCAAAAGATTAAATGTTAAAATTTCATCCATATTGACCATTTTGGGATCGTTCGACATGTCCGGAGTTATCGTTTTTCATCTGAAAATTGATTTTTTGGACTGTACCAAAAATCATTCAAAATGTCAATTGGATCGGGCCTCATGTTCAATAACCACTTTTTAAACCCTCACTGTGACCAAAATTGCCAATTTTACAGAGTTTTGCTTACTCAAAAGCTTCAATTTTGACCCATTTCAGGCACAGAAATGACTTTAAACACACTTATTTTAGTTGACAAAGTCATAATTCACATCCAACAGTCATTTACAGTCAGAAGATTAAATGTTAAAATTTCGTCCATATTGACCATTTTGGGATCATTCGACATGTCAGGAGTCATCGTTTTTCATCCGAAAATTGATTTTTTTGGACTGTACCAAAAATGATTCAAAATGTCAATTGGATCGTGCCTCATGTTGAATAACCACTTTTTAACCCCTCACAGTGACCAAAATTGCCATTTTTACAGAGTTTTGATTACTCAAAAGCTTCAATTTTGACTCCTTTGAGGCACAGAAATGACTTTAAACACACTTATTTTAGTTGACAAAGTCATAATTCACATCCAACAGTCATTTAGAGTCAAAACATTAAATGTTAAAATTTCATCCATATTGACCATTTTGGGATCTTTCGACATGTCCGGAGTCATCGTTTTTCATCCGAAAATTGATTTTTTGGACTGTACCAAAAATCATTCAAAATGTCAATTGGATCGTGCCTCATGTTGAATAGCCACTTTTTAAACCCTCACAGTGACCAAAATTGCCAATTTTACAGAGTTTTGCTTACTCAAAAGCTTCAATTTTGACCCATTTCAGGCACAGAAATGACTTTAAACACACTTATTTTAGTTGACAAAGTCCTATTTCACATCCAACAGTCATTTACAGTCAAAAGATTAAATGTTAAAATTTCATCCATATTGACCATTTTGGGATCGTTTGACATGTCCGGAGTCATCGTTTTTCATCCGAAAATTGATTTTTTTGGACTGTACCAAAAATGATTCAAAATGTCAATTGGATTGTGCCTCATGTTGAATAACCACTTTTTAAACCCTCACAGTGACCAAAATTGCCATTTTTACAGAGTTTTGATTACTCAAAAGCTTCAATTTTGACCCCTTTGAGGCACAGAAATGACTTTAAACACACTTATTTTACTTGACAAAGTCATAATTCACATCCAACAGTCATTTACAGTCAAAAGATTAAATGTTAAAATTTCATCCATATTGACCATTTTGGGATCGTTTGACATGTCCGGAGTCATCGTTTTTCATCCGAAAATTGATTTTTTGGACTGTACCAAAAATGATTCAAAATGTCAATTGGATCGTGCCTCATGTTGAATGACCACTTTTTAAACCCTCAGAGTGACCAAAATTGCCATTTTTACAGAGTTTTGCTTACTCAAAAGCTTCAATTTTGATCCGTTTCAGGCACAGAAATGACTTTAAACACACTTATTTTAGTTGACAAAGTCATAATTCACATCCAACAGTCATTTACAGTCAAAAGATTAAATGTTAAAATTTCATCCATATTGACCATTTTGGGATCGTTCGACATGTCCGGAGTCATTGTTTTTCATCCGAAAATTGATTGTTTGGACTGTACCAAAAATCATTCAAAATGTCAATTGGATCGTGCCTCATGTTGAATAACCACTTTTTAAACCCTCACAGTGACCAAAATTGCCAATTTTACAGAGTTTTGCTTACTCAAAAGCTTCAATTTTGACCCATTTCAGGCACAGAAATGACTTTAAACACACTTATTTTAGTTGACAAAGTCATAATTCACATCCAACATTCATTTACAGTCAAAAGATTAAATGTTAAAATTTCGTCCATATTGACCATTTTGGGATCATTCGACATGTCAGGAGTCATCGTTTTTCATCCGAAAATTGATTTTTTTGGACTGTACCAAAAATGATTCAAAATGTCAATTGGATCGTGCCTCATGTTGAATAACCACTTTTTAAACCCTCAGAGTGACCAAAATTGCCATTTTTACAGAGTTTTGATTACTCAAAAGCTTCAATTTTGACCCCTTTGAGGCACAGAAATGACTTTAAACACACTTATTTTACTTGACAAAGTCATAATTCACATCCAACAGTCATTTACAGTCAAAAGATTAAATGTTAAAATTTCATCCATATAGACCATTTTGGGATCGTTCGGCATGTCCGGAGTCATCGTTTTTCATCCGAAAATTGATTTTTTTGGACTGTACCAGAAATGATTAAAAATGTCAATTGGATCGTGCCTCATGTTGAATAACCACTTTTTAAACCCTCACAGTGACCAAAATTGCCATTTTTACAGAGTTTTGATTACTCAAAAGCTTCAATTTTGACCCCTTTGAGGCACAGTAATGACTTTAAACACACTTATTTTAGTTGACAAAGTCATAATTCACATCGAACAGTCATTTACAGTCAAAAGATTAAATGTTAAAATTTCATCCATATTGACCATTTTGGGATCGTTCGACATGTCCGGAGTTATCGTTTTTCATCTGAAAATTGATTTTTTGGACTGTACCAAAAATCATTCAAAATGTCAATTGGATCGTGCCTCATGTTGAATAACCACTTTTTAAACCCTCACAGTGACCAAAAATGCCAATTTTACAGAGTTTTGCTTACTCAAAAGCTTCAATTTTGACGCATTTGAGGCACAGAAATGACTTTAAACACCCTTATTTTAGTTGACAAAGTCATAATTCACATCCAACAGTCATTTACAGTCAAAAGACTAAATGTTAAAATTTCATCCATATTGACCATTTTGGGATAGTTCGGCATGTCCGGAGTCATCGTTTTTCATCCGAAAATTGATTTTTTGGACTGTACCAGAAATGATTCAAAATGTCAATTGGATCATGCCTCATGTTGAATAACCACTTTTTAAACCCTCACAGTGACCAAAATTGCCATTTTTACAGAGTTTTGATTACTCAAAAGCTTCAATTTTGACCCCTTTGAGGCACAGAAATGACTTTAAACACACTTATTTTAGTTGACAAAGTCATAAGTCACATCCAACAGTCATTTACAGTCAAAAGATTAAATGTTAAAATTTCATCCATATTGACCATTTTGGGATCGTTCGGCATGTCCGGAGTCATCGTTTTTCATCCGAAAATTGATTTTTTGGACTGTACCAGAAATGATTAAAAATGTCAATTGGATCGTGCCTCATGTTGAATAACCACTTTTTAAACCCTCACAGTGACCAAAATTGCCATTTTTACAGAGTTTTGATTACTCAAAAGCTTCAATTTTGACCCCTTTGAGGCACAGTAATGACTTTAAACACACTTATTTTAGTTGACAAAGTCATAATTCACATCCAACAGTCATTTACAGTCAAAAGATTAAATGTTAAAATTTCATCCATATTGACCATTTTGGGATCGTTCGACATGTCCGGAGTTATCGTTTTTCATCTGAAAATTGATTTTTTGGACTGTACCAAAAATCATTCAAAATGTCAATTGGATCGTGCCTCATGTTGAATAACCACTTTTTAAACCCTCACAGTGACCAAAATTGCCAATTTTACAGAGTTTTGCTTACTCAAAAGCTTCAATTTTGACCCATTTCAGGCACAGAAATGACTTTAAACACACTTATTTTAGTTGACAAAGTCATAATTCACATCCAACAGTCATTTACAGTCAAAAGATTAAATGTTAAAATTTCATCCATATTGACCATTTTGGGATCATTCGACATGTCAGGAGTCATCGTTTTTCATCCGAAAATTGATTTTTTTGGACTGTACCAAAAATGATTCAAAATGTCAATTGGATCGTGCCTCATGTTGAATAACCACTTTTAACCCCTCACAGTGACCAAAATTGCCATTTTTACAGAGTTTTGATTACTCAAAAGCTTCAAATTTGACCCCTTTGAGGCACAGAAATGACTTTAAACACACTTATTTTAGTTGACAAAGTCATAATTCACATCCAACAGTCATTTAGAGTCAAAACATTAAATGTTAAAATTTCATCCATATTGACCATTTTGGGATCGTTCGACATGCCGGAGTCATCGTTTTTCATCCGAAAATTGATTTTTTGGACTGTACCAAAAATCATTCAAAATGTCAATTGGATCGTGCCTCATGTTGAATAGCCACTTTTTAAACCCTCACAGTGACCAAAATTGCTAATTTTACAGAGTTTTGCTTACTCAAAAGCTTCAATTTTGACCCATTTCAGGCACAGAAATGACTTTAAACACACTTATTTTAGTTGACAAAGTCATATTTCACATCCAACAGTCATTTACAGTCAAAAGATAAAATGTTAAAATTTCATCCATATTGACCATTTTGGGATCGTTTGACATGTCCGGAGTCATCGTTTTTCATCCGAAAATTGATTTTTTTGGACTGTACCAAAAATGATTCAAAATGTCAATTGGATCGTGCCTCATGTTGAATAACCACTTTTTAAACCCTCACAGTGACCAAAATTGCCATTTTTACAGAGTTTTGATTACTCAAAAGCTTCAATTTTGACCCCTTTGAGGCACAGAAATGACTTTAAACACACTTATTTTAGTTGACAAAGTCATAATTCACATCCAACAGTCATTTACAGTCAAAAGATTAAATGTTAAAATTTCATCCATATTGACCATTTTGGGATCATTCGACATGTCAGGAGTCATCGTTTTTCATCCGAAAATTGATTTTTTTGGACTGTACCAAAAATGATTCAAAATGTCAATTGGATCGTGCCTCATGTTGAATAACCACTTTTAACCCCTCACAGTGACCAAAATTGCCATTTTTACAGAGTTTTGATTACTCAAAAGCTTCAAATTTGACCCCTTTGAGGCACAGAAATGACTTTAAACACACTTATTTTAGTTGACAAAGTCATAATTCACATCCAACAGTCATTTAGAGTCAAAACATTAAATGTTAAAATTTCATCCATATTGACCATTTTGGGATCGTTCGACATGCCGGAGTCATCGTTTTTCATCCGAAAATTGATTTTTTGGACTGTACCAAAAATCATTCAAAATGTCAATTGGATCGTGCCTCATGTTGAATAGCCACTTTTTAAACCCTCACAGTGACCAAAATTGCTAATTTTACAGAGTTTTGCTTACTCAAAAGCTTCAATTTTGACCCATTTCAGGCACAGAAATGACTTTAAACACACTTATTTTAGTTGACAAAGTCATATTTCACATCCAACAGTCATTTACAGTCAAAAGATAAAATGTTAAAATTTCATCCATATTGACCATTTTGGGATCGTTTGACATGTCCGGAGTCATCGTTTTTCATCCGAAAATTGATTTTTTTGGACTGTACCAAAAATGATTCAAAATGTCAATTGGATCGTGCCTCATGTTGAATAACCACTTTTTAAACCCTCACAGTGACCAAAATTGCCATTTTTACAGAGTTTTGATTACTCAAAAGCTTCAATTTTGACCCCTTTGAGGCACAGAAATGACTTTAAACACACTTATTTTAGTTGACAAAGTCATAATTCACATCCAACAGTCATTTACAGTCAAAAGATTAAATGTTAAAATTTCATCCATATTGACCATTTTGGGATTGTTCGACATGTCCGGAGTCAACGTTTTTCATCCGAAAATTGATTTTTTGGACTGTACCAAAAATCATTCAAAATGTCAATTGGATCGTGCCTCATGTTGAATAACCACTTTTTAAACCCTCACAGTGACCAAAATTGCCAATTTTACAGAGTTTTGCTTACTCAAAAGCTTCAATTTTGACCCATTTCAGGCACAGAAATGACTTTAAACACACTTATTTTAGTTGACAAAGTCATATTTCACATCCAACAGTCATTTACAGTCAAAAGATTAAATGTTAAAATTTCATCCATATTGACCATTTTGGGATCGTTTGACATGTCCGGAGTCATCGTTTTTCATCCGAAAATTGATTTTTTGGACTGTACCAAAAATGATTCAAAATGTCAATTGGATCGTGCCTCGTGTTGAATGACCACTTTTTAAACCCTCAGAGTGACCAAAATTGCCATTTTTACAGAGTTTTGCTTACTCAAAAGCTTCAATTTTGATCCGTTTCAGGCACAGAAATGACTTTAAACACACTTATTTTAGTTGACAAAGTCATAATTCACATCCAACAGTCATTTACAGTCAAAAGATTAAATGTTAAAATTTCATCCATATTGACCATTTTGGGATCGTTCGACATGTCCGGAGTCATTGTTTTTCATCCGAAAATTGATTTTTTGGACTGTACCAAAAATCATTCAAAATGTCAATTGGATCGTGCCTCATGTTGAATAACCACTTTTTGAACCCTCACAGTGACCAAAATTGCCAATTTTACAGAGTTTTGCTTACTCAAAAGCTTCAATTTTGACCCATTTCAGGGACAGAAATGACTTTAAACACACTTATTTTAGTTGACAAAGTCATAATTCACATCCAACATTCATTTACAGTCAAAAGATTAAATGTTAAAATTTCGTCCATATTGACCATTTTGGGATCATTCGACATGTCAGGAGTCATCGTTTTTCATCCGAAAATTGATTTTTTTGGACTGTACCAAAAATGATTCAAAATGTCAATTGGATCGTGCCTCATGTTGAATAACCACTTTTTAAACCCTCACAGTGACCAAAATTGCCAATTTTACAGAGTTTTGCTTACTCAAAAGCTTCAATTTTGACGCATTTGAGGCACAGAAATGACTTTAAACACCCTTATTTTTGTTGACAAAGTCATAATTCACATCCAACAGTCATTTACAGTCAAAAGACTAAATGTTAAAATTTCATCCATATTGACCATTTTGGGATCGTTCGGCATGTCCGGAGTCATCGTTTTTCATCCGAAAATTGATTTTTTGGATTGTACCAGAAATGATTCAAAATGTCAATTGGATCATGCCTCATGTTGAATAACCACTTTTTAAACCCTCACAGTGACCAAAATTGCCATTTTTACAGAGTTTTGATTACTCAAAAGCTTCAATTTTGACCCCTTTGAGGCACAGAAATGACTTTAAACACACTTATTTTAGTTGACAAAGTCATAATTCACATCCAACAGTCATTTACAGTCAAAAGATTAACTGTTAAAATTTCATCCATATTGACCATTTTGGGATCGTTCGACATGTCCGGAGTCATCGTTTTTCATCCGAAAATTGATTTTTTGGACTGTACCAAAAATCATTCAAAATGTCAATTGGATCGTGCCTCATGTTGAATAACCACTTTTTAAACCCTCACAGTGACCAAAATTGCCAATTTTACAGAGTTTTGCTTACTCAAAAGCTTCAATTTTGACCCATTTCAGGCACAGAAATGACTTTAAACACACTTATTTTAGTTGACAAAGTCATATTTCACATCCAACAGTCATTTACAGTCAAAAGATTAAATGTTAAAATTTCATCCATATTGACCATTTTGGGATCGTTTGACATGTCCGGAGTCATCGTTTTTCATCCGAAAATTGATTTTTTGGACTGTACCAAAAATGATTCAAAATGTCAATTGGATCGTGCCTCGTGTTGAATGACCACTTTTTAAACCCTCAGAGTGACCAAAATTGCCATTTTTACAGAGTTTTGCTTACTCAAAAGCTTCAATTTTGATCCGTTTCAGGCACAGAAATGACTTTAAACACACTTATTTTAGTTGACAAAGTCATAATTCACATCCAACAGTCATTTACAGTCAAAAGATTAAATGTTAAAATTTCATCCATATTGACCATTTTGGGATCGTTCGACATGTCCGGAGTCATTGTTTTTCATCCGAAAATTGATTTTTTGGACTGTACCAAAAATCATTCAAAATGTCAATTGGATCGTGCCTCATGTTGAATAACCACTTTTTGAACCCTCACAGTGACCAAAATTGCCAATTTTACAGAGTTTTGCTTACTCAAAAGCTTCAATTTTGACCCATTTCAGGGACAGAAATGACTTTAAACACACTTATTTTAGTTGACAAAGTCATAATTCACATCCAACATTCATTTACAGTCAAAAGATTAAATGTTAAAATTTCGTCCATATTGACCATTTTGGGATCATTCGACATGTCAGGAGTCATCGTTTTTCATCCGAAAATTGATTTTTTTGGACTGTACCAAAAATGATTCAAAATGTCAATTGGATCGTGCCTCATGTTGAATAACCACTTTTTAAACCCTCACAGTGACCAAAATTGCCATTTTTACAGAGTTTTGATTACTCAAAAGCATCAATTTTGACCCCTTTGAGGCACAGAAATGACTTTAAACACACTTATTTTAGTTGACAAAGTCATAATTCACATCCAACAGTCATTTACAGTCAAAAGATTAAATGTTAAAATTTCATCATTATAGACCATTTTGGGAACATTCGACAGGTCCGGAGTCATCGTTTTTCATCCGAAAATTGATTTTTTGGATTGTACCAAAAATGATTCAAAATGTCAATTGGATCGTGCCTCATGTTGAATAACCACTTTTTAAACCCTCACAGTGACCAAAATTACCATTTTTACAGAGTTTTGATTACTCAAAAGCTTCAATTTTGACCCCTTTGAGGCACAGAAATGACTTTAAACACACTTATTTTAGTTGACAAAGTCATAATTCACATCCAACAGTCATTTACAGTCAAAAGATTAAATGTTAAAATTTCATCCATATTGACCATTTTGGGATCGTTCGGCATGTCCGGAGTCATCGTTTTTCATCCGAAAATTGATTTTTTGGACTGTACCAGAAATGATTCAAAATGTCAATTGGATCATGCCTCATGTTGAATAACCACTTTTTAAACCCTCACAGTGACCAAAATTGCCATTTTTACTGAGTTTTGATTACTCAAAAGCTTCAATTTTGACCCCTTTGAGGCACAGAAATGACTTTAAACACACTTATTTTAGTTGACAAAGTCATAATTCACATCCAACAGTCATTTACAGTCAAAAGATTAAATGTTAAAATTTCATCCATATTGACCATTTTGGGATCGTTCGACATGTCCGGAGTCATCGTTTTTCATCCGAAAATTGATTTTTTGGACTGTACCAAAAATCATTCAAAATGTCAATTGGATCGTGCCTCATGTTGAATAACCACTTTTTAAACCCTCACAGTGACCAAAATTGCCAATTTTACAGAGTTTTGCTTACTCAAAAGCTTCAATTTTGACCCATTTCAGGCACAGAAATGACTTTAAACACACTTATTTTAGTTGACAAAGTCATATTTCACATCCAACAGTCATTTACAGTCAAAAGATTAAATGTTAAAATTTCATCCATATTGACCATTTTGGGATCGTTTGACATGTCCGGAGTCATCGTTTTTCATCCGAAAATTGATTTTTTGGACTGTACCAAAAATGATTCAAAATGTCAATTGGATCGTGCCTCATGTTGAATGACCACTTTTTAAACCCTCAGAGTGACCAAAATTGCCATTTTTACAGAGTTTTGCTTACTCAAAAGCTTCAATTTTGATCCGTTTCAGGCACAGAAATGACTTTAAACACACTTATTTTAGTTGACAAAGTCATAATTCACATCCAACAGTCATTTACAGTCAAAAGATTAAATGTTAAAATTTCATCCATATTGACCATTTTGGGATCGTTCGACATGTCCGGAGTCATTGTTTTTCATCCGAAAATTGATTTTTTGGACTGTACCAAAAATCATTCAAAATGTCAATTGGATCGGGCCTCATGTTGAATAACCACTTTTTAAACCCTCACAGTGACCAAAATTGCCAATTTTACAGAGTTTTGCTTACTCAAAAGCTTCAATTTTTACCCATTTCAGGCACAGAAATGACTTTAAACACACTTATTTTAGTTGACAAAGTCATAATTCACATCCAACAGTCATTTACAGTCAGAAGATTAAATGTTAAAATTTCGTCCATATTGACCATTTTGGGATCATTCGACATGTCAGGAGTCATCGTTTTTCATCCGAAAATTGATTTTTTTGGACTGTACCAAAAATGATTCAAAATGTCAATTGGATCGTGCCTCATGTTGAATAACCACTTTTTAACCCCTCACAGTGACCAAAATTGCCATTTTTACAGAGTTTTGATTACTCAAAAGCTTCAATTTTGACTCCTTTGAGGCACAGAAATGACTTTAAACACACTTATTTTAGTTGACAAAGTCATAATTCACATCCAACAGTCATTTAGAGTCAAAACATTAAATGTTAAAATTTCATCCATATTGACCATTTTGGGATCGTTCGACATGTCCGGAGTCATTGTTTTTCATCCGAAAATTGATTTTTTGGACTGTACCAAAAATCATTCAAAATGTCAATTGGATCGTGCCTCATGTTGAATAACCACTTTTTAAACCCTCACAGTGACCAAAATTGCCAATTTTACAGAGTTTTGATTACTCAAAAGCTTCAATTTTGACCCCTTTGAGGCACAGAAATGACTTTAAACACACTTATTTTACTTGACAAAGTCATAATTCACATCCAACAGTCATTTACAGTCAAAAGATTAAATGTTAAAATTTCATCCATATTGACCATTTTGGGATCGTTCGGCATGTCCGGAGTCATCGTTTTTCATCCGAAAATTGATTTTTTGGACTGTACCAGAAATGATTAAAAATGTCAATTGGATCGTGCCTCATGTTGAATAACCACTTTTTAAACCCTCACAGTGACCAAAATTGCCATTTTTACAGAGTTTTGATTACTCAAAAGCTTCAATTTTGACCCCTTTGAGGCACAGTAATGACTTTAAACACACTTATTTTAGTTGACAAAGTCATAATTCACATCGAACAGTCATTTACAGTCAAAAGATTAAATGTTAAAATTTCATCCATATTGACCATTTTGGGATCGTTTGACATGTCCGGAGTTATCGTTTTTCATCTGAAAATTGATTTTTTGGACTGTACCAAAAATCATTCAAAATGTCAATTGGATCGGGCCTCATGTTGAATAACCACTTTTTAAACCCTCACAGTGACCAAAATTGCCAATTTTACAGAGTTTTGCTTACTCAAAAGCTTCAATTTTGACCCATTTCAGGCACAGAAATGACTTTAAACACACTTATTTTAGTTGACAAAGTCATAATTCACATCCAACATTCATTTACAGTCAAAAGATTAAATGTTAAAATTTCGTCCATATTGACCATTTTGGGATCATTCGACATGTCAGGAGTCATCGTTTTTCATCCGAAAATTGATTTTTTTGGACTGTACCAAAAATGATTCAAAATGTCAATTGGATCGTGCCTCATGTTGAATAACCACTTTTTAAACCCTCAGAGTGACCAAAATTGCCATTTTTACAGAGTTTTGATTACTCAAAAGCTTCAATTTTGACCCCTTTGAGGCACAGAAATGACTTTAAACACACTTATTTTACTTGACAAAGTCATAATTCACATCCAACAGTCATTTACAGTCAAAAGATTAAATGTTAAAATTTCATCCATATTGACCATTTTGGGATCGTTCAGCATGTCCGGAGTCATCGTTTTTCATCCGAAAATTGATTTTTGGGACTGTACCAGAAATGATTAAAAATGTCAATTGGATCGTGCCTCATGTTGAATAACCACTTTTTAAACCCTCACAGTGACCAAAATTGCCATTTTTACAGAGTTTTGATTACTCAAAAGCTTCAATTTTGACCCCTTTGAGGCACAGTAATGACTTTAAACACACTTATTTTAGTTGACAAAGTCATAATTCACATCGAACAGTCATTTACAGTCAAAAGATTAAATGTTAAAATTTCATCCATATTGACCATTTTGGGATCGTTCGACATGTCCGGAGTTATCGTTTTTCATCTGAAAATTGATTTTTTGGACTGTACCAAAAATCATTCAAAATGTCAATTGGATCGGGCCTCATGTTCAATAACCACTTTTTAAACCCTCACTGTGACCAAAATTGCCAATTTTACAGAGTTTTGCTTACTCAAAAGCTTCAATTTTGACCCATTTCAGGCACAGAAATGACTTTAAACACACTTATTTTAGTTGACAAAGTCATAATTCACATCCAACAGTCATTTACAGTCAGAAGATTAAATGTTAAAATTTCGTCCATATTGACCATTTTGGGATCATTCGACATGTCAGGAGTCATCGTTTTTCATCCGAAAATTGATTTTTTTGGACTGTACCAAAAATGATTCAAAATGTCAATTGGATCGTGCCTCATGTTGAATAACCACTTTTTAACCCCTCACAGTGACCAAAATTGCCATTTTTACAGAGTTTTGATTACTCAAAAGCTTCAATTTTGACTCCTTTGAGGCACAGAAATGACTTTAAACACACTTATTTTAGTTGACAAAGTCATAATTCACATCCAACAGTCATTTAGAGTCAAAACATTAAATGTTAAAATTTCATCCATATTGACCATTTTGGGATCTTTCGACATGTCCGGAGTCATCGTTTTTCATCCGAAAATTGATTTTTTGGACTGTACCAAAAATCATTCAAAATGTCAATTGGATCGTGCCTCATGTTGAATAGCCACTTTTTAAACCCTCACAGTGACCAAAATTGCCAATTTTACAGAGTTTTGCTTACTCAAAAGCTTCAATTTTGACCCATTTCAGGCACAGAAATGACTTTAAACACACTTATTTTAGTTGACAAAGTCCTATTTCACATCCAACAGTCATTTACAGTCAAAAGATTAAATGTTAAAATTTCATCCATATTGACCATTTTGGGATCGTTTGACATGTCCGGAGTCATCGTTTTTCATCCGAAAATTGATTTTTTTGGACTGTACCAAAAATGATTCAAAATGTCAATTGGATTGTGCCTCATGTTGAATAACCACTTTTTAAACCCTCACAGTGACCAAAATTGCCATTTTTACAGAGTTTTGATTACTCAAAAGCTTCAATTTTGACCCCTTTGAGGCACAGAAATGACTTTAAACACACTTATTTTACTTGACAAAGTCATAATTCACATCCAACAGTCATTTACAGTCAAAAGATTAAATGTTAAAATTTCATCCATATTGACCATTTTGGGATCGTTTGACATGTCCGGAGTCATCGTTTTTCATCCGAAAATTGATTTTTTGGACTGTACCAAAAATGATTCAAAATGTCAATTGGATCGTGCCTCATGTTGAATGACCACTTTTTAAACCCTCAGAGTGACCAAAATTGCCATTTTTACAGAGTTTTGCTTACTCAAAAGCTTCAATTTTGATCCGTTTCAGGCACAGAAATGACTTTAAACACACTTATTTTAGTTGACAAAGTCATAATTCACATCCAACAGTCATTTACAGTCAAAAGATTAAATGTTAAAATTTCATCCATATTGACCATTTTGGGATCGTTCGACATGTCCGGAGTCATTGTTTTTCATCCGAAAATTGATTGTTTGGACTGTACCAAAAATCATTCAAAATGTCAATTGGATCGTGCCTCATGTTGAATAACCACTTTTTAAACCCTCACAGTGACCAAAATTGCCAATTTTACAGAGTTTTGCTTACTCAAAAGCTTCAATTTTGACCCATTTCAGGCACAGAAATGACTTTAAACACACTTATTTTAGTTGACAAAGTCATATTTCACATCCAACAGTCATTTACAGTCAAAAGATTAAATGTTAAAATTTCATCCATATTGACCATTTTGGGATCGTTTGACATGTCCGGAGTCATCGTTTTTCATCCGAAAATTGATTTTTTTGGAATGTACCAAAAATGATTCAAAATGTCAATTGGATCGTGCCTCATGTTGAATAACAACTTTTTAAACCCTCACAGTGACCAAAATTGCCATTTTTACAGAGTTTTGATTACTCAAAAGCTTCAATTCTGACCCCTTTGAGGCACAGAAATGACTTTAAACACACTTATTTTAGTTGACAAAGTCATAATTCACATCCAACAGTCATTTACAGTCAAAAGATTAAATGTTAAAATTTCATCCATATTGACCATTTTGGGATTGTTCGACATGTCCGGAGTCAACGTTTTTCATCCGAAAATTGATTTTTTGGACTGTACCAAAAATCATTCAAAATGTCAATTGGATCGTGCCTCATGTTGAATAACCACTTTTTAAACCCTCACAGTGACCAAAATTGCCAATTTTACAGAGTTTTGCTTACTCAAAAGATTCAATTTTGACGCATTTGAGGCACAGAAATGACTTTAAACACCCTTATTTTAGTTGACAAAGTCATAATTCACATCCAACAGTCATTTACAGTCAAAAGACTAAATGTTAAAATTTCATCCATATTGACCATTTTGGGATCATTCGGCATGTCCGGAGTCATCGTTTTTCATCCGAAAATTGATTTTTTGGACTGTACCAGAAATGATTCAAAATGTCAATTGGATCATGCCTCATGTTGAATAACCACTTTTTAAACCCTCACAGTGACCAAAATTGCCATTTTTACAGAGTTTTGATTACTCAAAAGCTTCAATTTTGACCCCTTTGAGGCACAGAAATTACTTTAAACACACTTATTTTAGTTGACAAAGTCATAATTCACATCCAACAGTCATTTACAGTCAAAAGATTAAATGTTAAAATTTCATCCATATTGACCATTTTGGGATCGTTCGACATGTCCGGAGTCATCGTTTTTCATCCGAAAATTGATTTTTTGGACTGTACCAAAAATCATTCAAAATGTCAATTGGATCGTGCCTCATGTTGAATAACCACTTTTTAAACCCTCACAGTGACCAAAATTGCCAATTTTACAGAGTTTTGCTTACTCAAAAGCTTCAATTTTGACCCATTTCAGGCACAGAAATGACTTTAAACACACTTATTTTAGTTGACAAAGTCATATTTCACATCCAACAGTCATTTACAGTCAAAAGATTAAATGTTAAAATTTCATCCATATTGACCATTTTGGGATCGTTTGACATGTCCGGAGTCATCGTTTTTCATCCGAAAATTTATTTTTTGGACTGTACCAAAAATCATTCAAAATGTCAATTGGATCGTGCCTCATGTTGAATAGCCACTTTTTAAACCCTCACAGTGACCAAAATTGCCAATTTTACAGAGTTTTGCTTACTCAAAAGCTTCAATTTTGACCCATTTCAGGCACAGAAATGACTTTAAACACACTTATTTTAGTTGACAAAGTCATATTTCACATCCAACAGTCATTTACAGTCAAAAGATTAAATGTTAAAATTTCATCCATATTGACCATTTTGGGATCGTTTGACATGTCCGGAGTCATCGTTTTTCATCCGAAAATTGATTTTTTTGGAATGTACCAAAAATGATTCAAAATGTCAATTGGATCGTGCCTCATGTTGAATAATCACTTTTTAAACCCTCACAGTGACCAAAATTGCCATTTTTACAGAGTTTTGATTACTCAAAAGCTTCAATTTTGACCCCTTTGAGGCACAGAAATGACTTTAAACACACTTATTTTAGTTGACAAAGTCATAATTCACATCCAACAGTCATTTACAGTCAAAAGATTAAATGTTAAAATTTCATCCATATTGACCATTTTGGGATCGTTCGACATGTCCGGAGTCATCGTTTTTCATCCGAAAATTGATTTTTTGGACTGTACCAAAAATCATTCAAAATGTCAATTGGATCGTGCCTCATGTTGAATAACCACTTTTTAAACCCTCACAGTGACCAAAATTGCCAATTTTACAGAGTTTTGCTTACTCAAAAGCTTCAATTTTGACCCATTTCAGGCACAGAAATGACTTTAAACACACTTATTTTAGTTGACGAAGTCATATC
Source organism: Lissotriton vulgaris (assembly GCF_964263255.1). Taxonomy (NCBI): domain Eukaryota; kingdom Metazoa; phylum Chordata; class Amphibia; order Caudata; family Salamandridae; genus Lissotriton; species Lissotriton vulgaris. Next base: position 208,798 of record NW_028242265.1, read on the forward strand.
TCACATCCAACAGTCATTTACAGTCAAAAGATTAAATGTTAAAATTTCATCCATATTGACCATTTTGGGATCGTTTGACATGTCCGGAGTCATCGTTTTTCATCCGAAAATTGATTTTTTGGACTGTACCAAAAATGATTCAAAATGTCAATTGGATCGTGCCTCATGTTGAATGACCACTTTTTAAACCCTCAGAGTGACCAAAATTGCCATTTTTACAGAGTTTTGCTTACTCAAAAGCTTCAATTTTGATCCGTTTCAGGCACAGAAATGACTTTAAACACACTTATTTTAGTTGACAAAGTCATAATTCACATCCAACAGTCATTTACAGTCAAAAGATTAAATGTTAAAATTTCATCCATATTGACCATTTTGAGATCGTTCGACATGTCCGGAGTCATTGTTTTTCATCCGAAAATTGATTTTTTGGACTGTACCAAAAATCATTCAAAATGTCAATTGGATCATGCCTCATGTTGAATAACCACTTTTTAAACCCTCACAGTGACCAAAATTGCCAATTTTACAGAGTTTTGCTTACTCAAAAGCTTCAATTTTGACCCATTTCAGGCACAGAAATGACTTTAAACACACTTATTTTAGTTGACAAAGTCATAATTCACATCCAACATTCATTTACAGTCAAAAGATTAAATGTTAAAATTTCGTCCATATTGACCATTTTGGGATCATTCGACATGTCAGGAGTCATCGTTTTTCATCCGAAAATTGATTTTTTTGGACTGTACCAAAAATGATTCAAAATGTCAATTGGATCGTGCCTCATGTTGAATAACCACTTTTTAAACCCTCAGAGTGACCAAAATTGCCATTTTTACAGAGTTTTGATTACTCAAAAGCTTCAATTTTGACCCCTTTGAGGCACAGAAATGACTTTAAACACACTTATTTTACTTGACAAAGTCATAATTCACATCCAACAGTCATTTACAGTCAAAAGATTAAATGTTAAAATTTCATCCATATAGACCATTTTGGGATCGTTCGGCATGTCCGGAGTCATCGTTTTTCATCCGAAAATGGATTTTTTGGACTGTACCAGAAATGATTAAAAATGTCAATTGGATCGTGCCTCATGTTGAATAACCACTTTTTAAACCCTCACAGTGACCAAAATTGCCATTTTTACAGAGTTTTGATTACTCAAAAGCTTCAATTTTGACCCCTTTGAGGCACAGTAATGACTTTAAACACACTTATTTTAGTTGACAAAGTCATAATTCACATCGAACAGTCATTTACAGTCAAAAGATTAAATGTTAAAATTTCATCCATATTGACCATTTTGGGATCGTTCGACATGTCCGGAGTTATCGTTTTTCATCTGAAAATTGATTTTTTGGACTGTACCAAAAATCATTCAAAATGTCAATTGGATCGGGCCTCATGTTGAATAACCACTTTTTAAACCCTCACAGTGACCAAAATTGCCAATTTTACAGAGTTTTGCTTACTCAAAAGCTTCAATTTTGACCCATTTCAGGCACAGAAATGACTTTAAACACACTTATTTTAGTTGACAAAGTCATATTTCACATCCAACAGTCATTTACAGTCAAAAGATTAAATGTTAAAATTTCATCCATATTGACCATTTTGGGATCATTCGGCATGTCCGGAGTCATCGTTTTTCATCCGAAAATTGATTTTTTTGGACTGTACCAAAAATGATTCAAAATGTCAATTGGATTGTGCCTCATGTTGAATAACCACTTTTTAAACCCTCACAGTGACCAAAATTGCCATTTTTACAGAGTTTTGATTACTCAAAAGCTTCAATTTTGACCCCTTTGAGGCACAGAAATGACTTTAAACACACTTATTTTAGTTGACAAAGTCATAATTCACATCCAACAGTCATTTACAGTCAAAAGATTAAATGTTAAAATTTCATCCATATTGACCATTTTGGGATCGTTCGACATGTCCGGAGTCATCGTTTTTCATCCGAAAATTGATTTTTTGGACTGTACCAAAAATCATTCAAAATGTCAATTGGATCGTGCCTCATGTTGAATAACCACTTTTTAAACCCTCACAGTGACCAAAATTGCCAATTTTACAGAGTTTTGCTTACTCAAAAGCTTCAATTTTGACCCATTTCAGGCACAGAAATGACTTTAAACACACTTATTTTAGTTGACAAAGTCATATTTCACATCCAACAGTCATTTACAGTCAAAAGATTAAATGTTAAAATTTCATCCATATTGACCATTTTGGGATCGTTTGACATGTCCGGAGTCATCGTTTTTCATCCGAAAATTTATTTTTTGGACTGTACCAAAAATCATTCAAAATGTCAATTGGATCGTGCCTCATGTTGAATAGCCACTTTTTAAACCCTCACAGTGACCAAAATTGCCAATTTTACAGAGTTTTGCTTACTCAAAAGCTTCAATTTTGACCCATTTCAGGCACAGAAATGACTTTAAACACACTTATTTTAGTTGACAAAGTCATATTTCACATCCAACAGTCATTTACAGTCAAAAGATTAAATGTTAAAATTTCATCCATATTGACCATTTTGGGATCGTTTGACATGTCCGGAGTCATCGTTTTTCATCCGAAAATTGATTTTTTTGGAATGTACCAAAAATGATTCAAAATGTCAATTGGATCGTGCCTCATGTTGAATAACAACTTTTTAAACCCTCACAGTGACCAAAATTGCCATTTTTACAGAGTTTTGATTACTCAAAAGCTTCAATTCTGACCCCTTTGAGGCACAGAAATGACTTTAAACACACTTATTTTAGTTGACAAAGTCATAATTCACATCCAACAGTCATTTACAGTCAAAAGATTAAATGTTAAAATTTCATCCATATTGACCATTTTGGGATTGTTCGACATGTCCGGAGTCAACGTTTTTCATCCGAAAATTGATTTTTTGGACTGTACCAAAAATCATTCAAAATGTCAATTGGATCGTGCCTCATGTTGAATAACCACTTTTTAAACCCTCACAGTGACCAAAATTGCCAATTTTACAGAGTTTTGCTTACTCAAAAGATTCAATTTTGACGCATTTGAGGCACAGAAATGACTTTAAACACCCTTATTTTAGTTGACAAAGTCATAATTCACATCCAACAGTCATTTACAGTCAAAAGACTAAATGTTAAAATTTCATCCATATTGACCATTTTGGGATCATTCGGCATGTCCGGAGTCATCGTTTTTCATCCGAAAATTGATTTTTTGGACTGTACCAGAAATGATTCAAAATGTCAATTGGATCATGCCTCATGTTGAATAACCACTTTTTAAACCCTCACAGTGACCAAAATTGCCATTTTTACAGAGTTTTGATTACTCAAAAGCTTCAATTTTGACCCCTTTGAGGCACAGAAATTACTTTAAACACACTTATTTTAGTTGACAAAGTCATAATTCACATCCAACAGTCATTTACAGTCAAAAGATTAAATGTTAAAATTTCATCCATATTGACCATTTTGGGATCGTTCGACATGTCCGGAGTCATCGTTTTTCATCCGAAAATTGATTTTTTGGACTGTACCAAAAATCATTCAAAATGTCAATTGGATCGTGCCTCATGTTGAATAACCACTTTTTAAACCCTCACAGTGACCAAAATTGCCAATTTTACAGAGTTTTGCTTACTCAAAAGCTTCAATTTTGACCCATTTCAGGCACAGAAATGACTTTAAACACACTTATTTTAGTTGACAAAGTCATATTTCACATCCAACAGTCATTTACAGTCAAAAGATTAAATGTTAAAATTTCATCCATATTGACCATTTTGGGATCGTTTGACATGTCCGGAGTCATCGTTTTTCATCCGAAAATTTATTTTTTGGACTGTACCAAAAATCATTCAAAATGTCAATTGGATCGTGCCTCATGTTGAATAGCCACTTTTTAAACCCTCACAGTGACCAAAATTGCCAATTTTACAGAGTTTTGCTTACTCAAAAGCTTCAATTTTGACCCATTTCAGGCACAGAAATGACTTTAAACACACTTATTTTAGTTGACAAAGTCATATTTCACATCCAACAGTCATTTACAGTCAAAAGATTAAATGTTAAAATTTCATCCATATTGACCATTTTGGGATCGTTTGACATGTCCGGAGTCATCGTTTTTCATCCGAAAATTGATTTTTTTGGAATGTACCAAAAAAGATTCAAAATGTCAATTGGATCGTGCCTCATGTTGAATAACAACTTTTTAAACCCTCACAGTGACCAAAATTGCCATTTTTACAGAGTTTTGATTACTCAAAAGCTTCAATTTTGACCCCTTTGAGGCACAGAAATGACTTTAAACACACTTATTTTAGTTGACAAAGTCATAATTCACATCCAACAGTCATTTACAGTCAAAAGATTAAATGTTAAAATTTCATCCATATTGACCATTTTGGGATTGTTCGACATGTCCGGAGTCAACGTTTTTCATCCGAAAATTGATTTTTTGGACTGTACCAAAAATCATTCAAAATGTCAATTGGATCGTGCCTCATGTTGAATAACCACTTTTTAAACCCTCACAGTGACCAAAATTGCCAATTTTACAGAGTTTTGCTTACTCAAAAGATTCAATTTTGACGCATTTGAGGCACAGAAATGACTTTAAACACCCTTATTTTAGTTGACAAAGTCATAATTCACATCCAACAGTCATTTACAGTCAAAAGACTAAATGTTAAAATTTCATCCATATTGACCATTTTGGGATCGTTCGGCATGTCCGGAGTCATCGTTTTTCATCCGAAAATTGATTTTTTGGACTGTACCAGAAATGATTCAAAATGTCAATTGGATCATGCCTCATGTTGAATAACCACTTTTTAAACCCTCACAGTGACCAAAATTGCCATTTTTACAGAGTTTTGATTACTCAAAAGATTCAATTTTGACCCCTTTGAGGCACAGAAATGACTTTAAACACACTTATTTTAGTTGACAAAGTCATAATTCACATCCAACAGTCATTTACAGTCAAAAGATTAAATGTTAAAATTTCATCCATATTGACCATTTTGGGATTGTTCGACATGTCCGGAGTCAACGTTTTTCATCCGAAAATTGATTTTTTGGACTGTACCAAAAATCATTCAAAATGTCAATTGGATCGTGCCTCATGTTGAATAACCACTTTTTCAACCCTCACAGTGACCAAAATTGCCAATTTTACAGAGTTTTGCTTACTCAAAAGCTTCAATTTTGACCCATTTCAGGCACAGAAATGACTTTAAACACACTTATTTTAGTTGACAAAGTCATATTTCACATCCAACAGTCATTTACAGTCAAAAGATTAAATGTTAAAATTTCATCCATATTGACCATTTTGGGATCGTTTGACATGTCCGGAGTCATCGTTTTTCATCCGAAAATTGATTTTTTTGGAATGTACCAAAAATGATTCAAAATGTCAATTGGATCGTGCCTCATGTTGAATAACAACTTTTTAAACCCTCACAGTGACCAAAATTGCCATTTTTACAGAGTTTTGATTACTCAAAAGCTTCAATTTTGACCCCTTTGAGGCACAGAAATGACTTTAAACACACTTATTTTAGTTGACAAAGTCATAATTCACATCCAACAGTCATTTACAGTCAAAAGATTAAATGTTAAAATTTCATCCATATTGACCATTTTGGGATTGTTCGACATGTCCGGAGTCAACGTTTTTCATCCGAAAATTGATTTTTTGGACTGTACCAAAAATCATTCAAAATGTCAATTGGATCGTGCCTCATGTTGAATAACCACTTTTTAAACCCTCACAGTGACCAAAATTGCCAATTTTACAGAGTTTTGCTTACTCAAAAGATTCAATTTTGACGCATTTGAGGCACAGAAATGACTTTAAACACCCTTATTTTAGTTGACAAAGTCATAATTCACATCCAACAGTCATTTACAGTCAAAAGACTAAATGTTAAAATTTCATCCATATTGACCATTTTGGGATCATTCGGCATGTCCGGAGTCATCGTTTTTCATCCGAAAATTGATTTTTTGGACTGTACCAGAAATGATTCAAAATGTCAATTGGATCATGCCTCATGTTGAATAACCACTTTTTAAACCCTCACAGTGACCAAAATTGCCATTTTTACAGAGTTTTGATTACTCAAAAGCTTCAATTTTGACCCCTTTGAGGCACAGAAATTACTTTAAACACACTTATTTTAGTTGACAAAGTCATAATTCACATCCAACAGTCATTTACAGTCAAAAGATTAAATGTTAAAATTTCATCCATATTGACCATTTTGGGATCGTTCGACATGTCCGGAGTCATCGTTTTTCATCCGAAAATTGATTTTTTGGACTGTACCAAAAATCATTCAAAATGTCAATTGGATCGTGCCTCATGTTGAATAACCACTTTTTAAACCCTCACAGTGACCAAAATTGCCAATTTTTTCAGAGTTTTGCTTACTCAAAAGCTTCAATTTTGACCCATTTCAGGCACAGAAATGACTTTAAACACACTTATTTTAGTTGACAAAGTCATATTTCACATCCAACAGTCATTTACAGTCAAAAGATTAAATGTTAAAATTTCATCCATATTGACCATTTTGGGATCGTTTGACATGTCCGGAGTCATCGTTTTTCATCCGAAAATTTATTTTTTGGACTGTACCAAAAATCATTCAAAATGTCAATTGGATCGTGCCTCATGTTGAATAACCACTTTTTAAACCCTCACAGTGACCAAAATTGCCAATTTTACAGAGTTTTGCTTACTCAAAAGCTTCAATTTTGACCCATTTCAGGCACAGAAATGACTTTAAACACACTTATTTTAGTTGACAAAGTCATATTTCACATCCAACAGTCATTTACAGTCAAAAGATTAAATGTTAAAATTTCATCCATATTGACCATTTTGGGATCGTTTGACATGTCCGGAGTCATCGTTTTTCATCCGAAAATTGATTTTTTTGGAATGTACCAAAAATGATTCAAAATGTCAATTGGATCGTGCCTCATGTTGAATAACAACTTTTTAAACCCTCACAGTGACCAAAATTGCCATTTTTACAGAGTTTTGATTACTCAAAAGCTTCAATTCTGACCCCTTTGAGGCACAGAAATGACTTTAAACACACTTATTTTAGTTGACAAAGTCATAATTCACATCCAACAGTCATTTACAGTCAAAAGATTAAATGTTAAAATTTCATCCATATTGACCATTTTGGGATTGTTCGACATGTCCGGAGTCAACGTTTTTCATCCGAAAATTGATTTTTTGGACTGTACCAAAAATCATTCAAAATGTCAATTGGATCGTGCCTCATGTTGAATAACCACTTTTTAAACCCTCACAGTGACCAAAATTGCCAATTTTACAGAGTTTTGCTTACTCAAAAGATTCAATTTTGACGCATTTGAGGCACAGAAATGACTTTAAACACCCTTATTTTAGTTGACAAAGTCATAATTCACATCCAACAGTCATTTACAGTCAAAAGACTAAATGTTAAAATTTCATCCATATTGACCATTTTGGGATCATTCGGCATGTCCGGAGTCATCGTTTTTCATCCGAAAATTGATTTTTTGGACTGTACCAGAAATGATTCAAAATGTCAATTGGATCATGCCTCATGTTGAATAACCACTTTTTAAACCCTCACAGTGACCAAAATTGCCATTTTTACAGAGTTTTGATTACTCAAAAGCTTCAATTTTGACCCCTTTGAGGCACAGAAATTACTTTAAACACACTTATTTTAGTTGACAAAGTCATAATTCACATCCAACAGTCATTTACAGTCAAAAGATTAAATGTTAAAATTTCATCCATATTGACCATTTTGGGATCGTTCGACATGTCCGGAGTCATCGTTTTTCATCCGAAAATTGATTTTTTGGACTGTACCAAAAATCATTCAAAATGTCAATTGGATCGTGCCTCATGTTGAATAACCACTTTTTAAACCCTCACAGTGACCAAAATTGCCAATTTTACAGAGTTTTGCTTACTCAAAAGCTTCAATTTTGACCCATTTCAGGCACAGAAATGACTTTAAACACACTTATTTTAGTTGACAAAGTCATATTTCACATCCAACAGTCATTTACAGTCAAAAGATTAAATGTTAAAATTTCATCCATATTGACCATTTTGGGATCGTTTGACATGTCCGGAGTCATCGTTTTTCATCCGAAAATTTATTTTTTGGACTGTACCAAAAATCATTCAAAATGTCAATTGGATCGTGCCTCATGTTGAATAGCCACTTTTTAAACCCTCACAGTGACCAAAATTGCCAATTTTACAGAGTTTTGCTTACTCAAAAGCTTCAATTTTGACCCATTTCAGGCACAGAAATGACTTTAAACACACTTATTTTAGTTGACAAAGTCATATTTCACATCCAACAGTCATTTACAGTCAAAAGATTAAATGTTAAAATTTCATCCATATTGACCATTTTGGGATCGTTTGACATGTCCGGAGTCATCGTTTTTCATCCGAAAATTGATTTTTTTGGAATGTACCAAAAATGATTCAAAATGTCAATTGGATCGTGCCTCATGTTGAATAATCACTTTTTAAACCCTCACAGTGACCAAAATTGCCATTTTTACAGAGTTTTGATTACTCAAAAGCTTCAATTTTGACCCCTTTGAGGCACAGAAATTACTTTAAACACACTTATTTTAGTTGACAAAGTCATAATTCACATCCAACAGTCATTTACAGTCAAAAGATTAAATGTTAAAATTTCATCCATATTGACCATTTTGGGATCGTTCGACATGTCCGGAGTCATCGTTTTTCATCCGAAAATTGATTTTTTGGACTGTACCAAAAATCATTCAAAATGTCAATTGGATCGTGCCTCATGTTGAATAACCACTTTTTAAACCCTCACAGTGACCAAAAATGCCAATTTTACAGAGTTTTGCTTACTCAAAAGCTTCAATTTTGACCCATTTCAGGCACAGAAATGACTTTAAACACACTTATTTTAGTTGACAAAGTCATATTTCACATCCAACAGTCATTTACAGTCAAAAGATTAAATGTTAAAATTTCATCCATATTGACCATTTTGGGATCGTTTGACATGTCCGGAGTCATCGTTTTTCATCCGAAAATTTATTTTTTGGACTGTACCAAAAATCATTCAAAATGTCAATTGGATCGTGCCTCATGTTGAATAGCCACTTTTTAAACCCTCACAGTGACCAAAATTGCCAATTTTACAGAGTTTTGCTTACTCAAAAGCTTCAATTTTGACCCATTTCAGGCACAGAAATGACTTTAAACACACTTATTTTAGTTGACAAAGTCATATTTCACATCCAACAGTCATTTACAGTCAAAAGATTAAATGTTAAAATTTCATCCATATTGACCATTTTGGGATCGTTTGACATGTCCGGAGTCATCGTTTTTCATCCGAAAATTGATTTTTTTGGAATGTACCAAAAATGATTCAAAATGTCAATTGGATCGTGCCTCATGTTGAATAATCACTTTTTAAACCCTCACAGTGACCAAAATTGCCATTTTTACAGAGTTTTGATTACTCAAAAGCTTCAATTTTGACCCCTTTGAGGCACAGAAATGACTTTAAACACACTTATTTTAGTTGACAAAGTCATAATTCACATCCAACAGTCATTTACAGTCAAAAGATTAAATGTTAAAATTTCATCCATATTGACCATTTTGGGATTGTTCGACATGTCCGGAGTCAACGTTTTTCATCCGAAAATTGATTTTTTGGACTGTACCAAAAATCATTCAAAATGTCAATTGGATCGTGCCTCATGTTGAATAACCACTTTTTAAACCCTCACAGTGACCAAAATTGCCAATTTTACAGAGTTTTGCTTACTCAAAAGATTCAATTTTGACGCATTTGAGGCACAGAATTGACTTTAAACACACTTATTTTAGTTGACGAAGTCATAATTCACATCCAACAGTCATTTACAGTCAAAAGATTAAATGTTAAAATTTCATCCATATTGACCATTTTGGGATCGTTCGGCATGTCCGGAGTCATCGTTTTTCATCCGAAAATTGATTTTTTGGACTGTACCAGAAATGATTCAAAATGTCAATTGGATCATGCCTCATGTTGAATAACCACTTTTTAAACCCTCACAGTGACCAAAATTGCCATTTTTACAGAGTTTTGATTACTCAAAAGCTTCAATTTTGACCCCTTTGAGGCACAGAAATGACTTTAAACACACTTATTTTAGTTGACAAAGTCATAATTCACATCCAACAGTCATTTACAGTCAAAAGATTAAATGTTAAAATTTCATCCATATTGACCATTTTGGGATCGTTCGACATGTCCGGAGTCATCGTTTTTCATCCGAAAATTGATTTTTTGGACTGTACCAAAAATCATTCAAAATGTCAATTGGATCGTGCCTCATGTTGAATAACCACTTTTTAAACCCTCACAGTGACCAAAATTGCCAATTTTACAGAGTTTTGCTTACTCAAAAGCTTCAATTTTGACCCATTTCAGGCACAGAAATGACTTTAAACACACTTATTTTAGTTGACGAAGTCATATCTCACATCCAACAGTCATTTACAGTCAAAAGATTAAATGTTAAAATTTCATCCATATTGACCATTTTGGGATCGTTTGACATGTCCGGAGTCATCGTTTTTCATCCGAAAATTGATTTTTTGGACTGTACCAAAAATGATTCAAAATGTCAATTGGATCGTGCCTCATGTTGAATGACCACTTTTTAAACCCTCAGAGTGACCAAAATTGCCATTTTTACAGAGTTTTGCTTACTCAAAAGCTTCAATTTTGATCCGTTTCAGGCACAGAAATGACTTTAAACACACTTATTTTAGTTGACAAAGTCATAATTCACATCCAACAGTCATTTACAGTCAAAAGATTAAATGTTAAAATTTCATCCATATTGACCATTTTGAGATCGTTCGACATGTCCGGAGTCATTGTTTTTCATCCGAAAATTGATTTTTTGGACTGTACCAAAAATCATTCAAAATGTCAATTGGATCATGCCTCATGTTGAATAACCACTTTTTAAACCCTCACAGTGACCAAAATTGCCAATTTTACAGAGTTTTGCTTACTCAAAAGCTTCAATTTTGACCCATTTCAGGCACAGAAATGACTTTAAACACACTTATTTTAGTTGACAAAGTCATAATTCACATCCAACATTCATTTACAGTCAAAAGATTAAATGTTAAAATTTCGTCCATATTGACCATTTTGGGATCATTCGACATGTCAGGAGTCATCGTTTTTCATCCGAAAATTGATTTTTTTGGACTGTACCAAAAATGATTCAAAATGTCAATTGGATCGTGCCTCATGTTGAATAACCACTTTTTAAACCCTCAGAGTGACCAAAATTGCCATTTTTACAGAGTTTTGATTACTCAAAAGCTTCAATTTTGACCCCTTTGAGGCACAGAAATGACTTTAAACACACTTATTTTACTTGACAAAGTCATAATTCACATCCAACAGTCATTTACAGTCAAAAGATTAAATGTTAAAATTTCATCCATATAGACCATTTTGGGATCGTTCGGCATGTCCGGAGTCATCGTTTTTCATCCGAAAATGGATTTTTTGGACTGTACCAGAAATGATTAAAAATGTCAATTGGATCGTGCCTCATGTTGAATAACCACTTTTTAAACCCTCACAGTGACCAAAATTGCCATTTTTACAGAGTTTTGATTACTCAAAAGCTTCAATTTTGACCCCTTTGAGGCACAGTAATGACTTTAAACACACTTATTTTAGTTGACAAAGTCATAATTCACATCGAACAGTCATTTACAGTCAAAAGATTAAATGTTAAAATTTCATCCATATTGACCATTTTGGGATCGTTCGACATGTCCGGAGTTATCGTTTTTCATCTGAAAATTGATTTTTTGGACTGTACCAAAAATCATTCAAAATGTCAATTGGATCGGGCCTCATGTTGAATAACCACTTTTTAAACCCTCACAGTGACCAAAATTGCCAATTTTACAGAGTTTTGCTTACTCAAAAGCTTCAATTTTGACCCATTTCAGGCACAGAAATGACTTTAAACACACTTATTTTAGTTGACAAAGTCATATTTCACATCCAACAGTCATTTACAGTCAAAAGATTAAATGTTAAAATTTCATCCATATTGACCATTTTGGGATCGTTTGACATGTCCGGAGTCATCGTTTTTCATCCGAAAATTGATTTTTTTGGACTGTACCAAAAATGATTCAAAATGTCAATTGGATTGTGCCTCATGTTGAATAACCACTTTTTAAACCCTCACAGTGACCAAAATTGCCATTTTTACAGAGTTTTGATTACTCAAAAGCTTCAATTTTGACCCCTTTGAGGCACAGAAATGACTTTAAACACACTTATTTTAGTTGACAAAGTCATAATTCACATCCAACAGTCATTTACAGTCGAAAGATTAAATGTTAAAATTTCATCCATATTGACCATTTTGGGATTGTTCGACATGTCCGGAGTCAACGTTTTTCATCCGAAAATTGATTTTTTGGACTGTACCAAAAATCATTCAAAATGTCAATTGGATCGTGCCTCATGTTGAATAACCACTTTTTAAACCCTCACAGTGACCAAAAATGCCAATTTTACAGAGTTTTGCTTACTCAAAAGCTTCAATTTTGACGCATTTGAGGCACAGAAATGACTTTAAACACCCTTATTTTAGTTGACAAAGTCATAATTCACATCCAACAGTCATTTACAGTCAAAAGACTAAATGTTAAAATTTCATCCATATTGACCATTTTGGGATAGTTCGGCATGTCCGGAGTCATCGTTTTTCATCCGAAAATTGATTTTTTGGACTGTACCAGAAATGATTCAAAATGTCAATTGGATCATGCCTCATGTTGAATAACCACTTTTTAAACCCTCACAGTGACCAAAATTGCCATTTTTACAGAGTTTTGATTACTCAAAAGCTTCAATTTTGACCCCTTTGAGGCACAGAAATGACTTTAAACACACTTATTTTAGTTGACAAAGTCATAATTCACATCCAACAGTCATTTACAGTCAAAAGATTAAATGTTAAAATTTCATCCATATTGACCATTTTGGGATCTTTCGACATGTCCGGAGTCATCGTTTTTCATCCGAAAATTGATTTTTTGGACTGTACCAAAAATCATTCAAAATGTCAATTGGATCGTGCCTCATGTTGAATAGCCACTTTTTAAACCCTCACAGTGACCAAAATTGCCATTTTTACAGAGTTTTGATTACTCAAAAGCTTCAATTTTGACCCCTTTGAGGCACAGAAATGACTTTAAACACACTTATTTTAGTTGACAAAGTCATAATTCACATCCAACAGTCATTTACAGTCAAAAGATTAAATGTTAAAATTTCATCCATATTGACCATTTTGGGATTGTTCGACATGTCCGGAGTCAACGTTTTTCATCCGAAAATTGATTTTTTGGACTGTACCAAAAATCATTCAAAATGTCAATTGGATCGTGCCTCATGTTGAATAACCACTTTTTAAACCCTCACAGTGACCAAAATTGCCAATTTTACAGAGTTTTGCTTACTCAAAAGATTCAATTTTGACGCATTTGAGGCACAGAAATGACTTTAAACACCCTTATTTTAGTTGACAAAGTCATAATTCACATCCAACAGTCATTTACAGTCAAAAGACTAAATGTTAAAATTTCATCCATATTGACCATTTTGGGATCGTTCGGCATGTCCGGAGTCATCGTTTTTCATCCGAAAATTGATTTTTTGGACTGTACCAGAAATGATTCAAAATGTCAATTGGATCATGCCTCATGTTGAATAACCACTTTTTAAACCCTCACAGTGACCAAAATTGCCATTTTTACAGAGTTTTGATTACTCAAAAGCTTCAATTTTGACCCCTTTGAGGCACAGAAATGACTTTAAACACACTTATTTTAGTTGACAAAGTCATAATTCACATCCAACAGTCATTTACAGTCAAAAGATTAAATGTTAAAATTTCATCCATATTGACCATTTTGGGATTGTTCGACATGTCCGGAGTCATCGTTTTTCATCCGAAAATTGATTTTTTTGGAATGTACCAAAAATGATTCAAAATGTCAATTGGATCGTGCCTCATGTTGAATAATCACTTTTTAAACCCTCACAGTGACCAAAATTGCCATTTTTACAGAGTTTTGATTACTCAAAAGCTTCAATTTTGACCCCTTTGAGGCACAGAAATGACTTTAAACACACTTATTTTAGTTGACAAAGTCATAATTCACATCCAACAGTCATTTACAGTCAAAAGATTAAATGTTAAAATTTCATCCATATTGACCATTTTGGGATTGTTCGACATGTCCGGAGTCAACGTTTTTCATCCGAAAATTGATTTTTTGGACTGTACCAAAAATCATTCAAAATGTCAATTGGATCGTGCCTCATGTTGAATAACCACTTTTTAAACCCTCACAGTGACCAAAATTGCCAATTTTACAGAGTTTTGCTTACTCAAAAGATTCAATTTTGACGCATTTGAGGCACAGAAATGACTTTAAACACCCTTATTTTAGTTGACAAAGTCATAATTCACATCCAACAGTCATTTACAGTCAAAAGACTAAATGTTAAAATTTCATCCATATTGACCATTTTGGGATCATTCGGCATGTCCGGAGTCATCGTTTTTCATCCGAAAATTGATTTTTTGGACTGTACCAGAAATGATTCAAAATGTCAATTGGATCATGCCTCATGTTGAATAACCACTTTTTAAACCCTCACAGTGACCAAAATTGCCATTTTTACAGAGTTTTGATTACTCAAAAGCTTCAATTTTGACCCCTTTGAGGCACAGAAATTACTTTAAACACACTTATTTTAGTTGACAAAGTCATAATTCACATCCAACAGTCATTTACAGTCAAAAGATTAAATGTTAAAATTTCATCCATATTGACCATTTTGGGATCGTTCGACATGTCCGGAGTCATCGTTTTTCATCCGAAAATTGATTTTTTGGACTGTACCAAAAATCATTCAAAATGTCAATTGGATCGTGCCTCATGTTGAATAACCACTTTTTAAACCCTCACAGTGACCAAAATTGCCAATTTTACAGAGTTTTGCTTACTCAAAAGCTTCAATTTTGACCCATTTCAGGCACAGAAATGACTTTAAACACACTTATTTTAGTTGACAAAGTCATATTTCACATCCAACAGTCATTTACAGTCAAAAGATTAAATGTTAAAATTTCATCCATATTGACCATTTTGGGATCGTTTGACATGTCCGGAGTCATCGTTTTTCATCCGAAAATTTATTTTTTGGACTGTACCAAAAATCATTCAAAATGTCAATTGGATCGTGCCTCATGTTGAATAGCCACTTTTTAAACCCTCACAGTGACCAAAATTGCCAATTTTACAGAGTTTTGCTTACTCAAAAGCTTCAATTTTGACCCATTTCAGGCACAGAAATGACTTTAAACACACTTATTTTAGTTGACAAAGTCATATTTCACATCCAACAGTCATTTACAGTCAAAAGATTAAATGTTAAAATTTCATCCATATTGACCATTTTGGGATCGTTTGACATGTCCGGAGTCATCGTTTTTCATCCGAAAATTGATTTTTTTGGAATGTACCAAAAATGATTCAAAATGTCAATTGGATCGTGCCTCATGTTGAATAATCACTTTTTAAACCCTCACAGTGACCAAAATTGCCATTTTTACAGAGTTTTGATTACTCAAAAGCTTCAATTTTGACCCCTTTGAGGCACAGAAATGACTTTAAACACACTTATTTTAGTTGACAAAGTCATAATTCACATCCAACAGTCATTTACAGTCAAAAGATTAAATGTTAAAATTTCATCCATATTGACCATTTTGTGATTGTTCGACATGTCCGGAGTCAACGTTTTTCATCCGAAAATTGATTTTTTGGACTGTACCAAAAATCATTCAAAATGTCAATTGGATCGTGCCTCATGTTGAATAACCACTTTTTAAACCCTCACAGTGACCAAAATTGCCAATTTTACAGAGTTTTGCTTACTCAAAAGATTCAATTTTGACGCATTTGAGGCACAGAATTGACTTTAAACACACTTATTTTAGTTGACGAAGTCATAATTCACATCCAACAGTCATTTACAGTCAAAAGATTAAATGTTAAAATTTCATCCATATTGACCATTTTGGGATCGTTCGGCATGTCCGGAGTCATCGTTTTTCATCCGAAAATTGATTTTTTGGACTGTACCAGAAATGATTCAAAATGTCAATTGGATCGTGCCTCATGTTGAATAATCACTTTTTAAACCCTCACAGTGACCAAAATTGCCATTTTTACAGAGTTTTGATTACTCAAAAGCTTCAATTTTGACCCCTTTGAGGCACAGAAATGACTTTAAACACACTTATTTTAGTTGACAAAGTCATAATTCACATCCAACAGTCATTTACAGTCAAAAGATTAAATGTTAAAATTTCATCCATATTGACCATTTTGGGATTGTTCGACATGTCCGGAGTCAACGTTTTTCATCCGAAAATTGATTTTTTGGACTGTACCAAAAATCATTCAAAATGTCAATTGGATCGTGCCTCATGTTGAATAACCACTTTTTAAACCCTCACAGTGACCAAAATTGCCAATTTTACAGAGTTTTGCTTACTCAAAAGATTCAATTTTGACGCATTTGAGGCACAGAAATGACTTTAAACACCCTTATTTTAGTTGACAAAGTCATAATTCACATCCAACAGTCATTTACAGTCAAAAGACTAAATGTTAAAATTTCATCCATATTGACCATTTTGGGATCATTCGGCATGTCCGGAGTCATCGTTTTTCATCCGAAAATTGATTTTTTGGACTGTACCAGAAATTATTCAAAATGTCAATTGGATCATGCCTCATGTTGAATAACCACTTTTTAAACCCTCACAGTGACCAAAATTGCCATTTTTACAGAGTTTTGATTACTCAAAAGCTTCAATTTTGACCCCTTTGAGGCACAGAAATTACTTTAAACACACTTATTTTAGTTGACAAAGTCATAATTCACATCCAACAGTCATTTACAGTCAAAAGATTAAATGTTAAAATTTCATCCATATTGACCATTTTGGGATCGTTCGACATGTCCGGAGTCATCGTTTTTCATCCGAAAATTGATTTTTTGGACTGTACCAAAAATCATTCAAAATGTCAATTGGATCGTGCCTCATGTTGAATAACCACTTTTTAAACCCTCACAGTGACCAAAATTGCCAATTTTACAGAGTTTTGCTTACTCAAAAGCTTCAATTTTGACCCATTTCAGGCACAGAAATGACTTTAAACACACTTATTTTAGTTGACAAAGTCATATTTCACATCCAACAGTCATTTACAGTCAAAAGATTAAATGTTAAAATTTCATCCATATTGACCATTTTGGGATCGTTTGACATGTCCGGAGTCATCGTTTTTCATCCGAAAATTTATTTTTTGGACTGTACCAAAAATCATTCAAAATGTCAATTGGATCGTGCCTCATGTTGAATAGCCACTTTTTAAACCCTCACAGTGACCAAAATTGCCAATTTTACAGAGTTTTGCTTACTCAAAAGCTTCAATTTTGACCCATTTCAGGCACAGAAATGACTTTAAACACAC
Organism: Lissotriton vulgaris; assembly: GCF_964263255.1. Classification (NCBI taxonomy): domain Eukaryota; kingdom Metazoa; phylum Chordata; class Amphibia; order Caudata; family Salamandridae; genus Lissotriton; species Lissotriton vulgaris. The sequence continues at coordinate 226,513 of NW_028242265.1, forward strand.
TTATTTTAGTTGACAAAGTCATATTTCACATCCAACAGTCATTTACAGTCAAAAGATTAAATGTTAAAATTTCATCCATATTGACCATTTTGGGATCGTTTGACATGTCCGGAGTCATCGTTTTTCATCCGAAAATTGATTTTTTGGACTGTACCAAAAATCATTCAAAATGTCAATTGGATCGTGCCTCATGTTGAATAACCACTTTTTAAACCCTCACAGTGACCAAAATTGCCAATTTTACAGAGTTTTGCTTACTCAAAAGCTTCAATTTTGACCCATTTCAGGCACAGAAATGACTTTAAACACACTTATTTTAGTTGACAAAGTCATATCTCACATCCAACAGTCATTTACAGTCAAAAGATTAAATGTTAAAATTTCATCCATATTGACCATTTTGGGATCGTTTGACATGTCCGGAGTCATCGTTTTTCATCCGAAAATTGATTTTTTGGACTGTACCAAAAATGATTCAAAATGTCAATTGGATCATGCCTCATGTTGAATGACCACTTTTTAAACCCTCAGAGTGACCAAAATTGCCATTTTTAAAGAGTTTTGCTTACTCAAAAGCTTCAATTTTGATCCGTTTCAGGCACAGAAATGACTTTAAACACACTTATTTTAGTTGACAAAGTCATAATTCACATCCAACAGTCATTTACAGTCAAAAGATTAAATGTTAAAATTTCATCCATATTGACCATTTTGGGATCGTTCGACATGTCCGGAGTCATTGTTTTTCATCCGAAAATTGATTTTTTGGACTGTACCAAAAATCATTCAAAATGTCAATTGGATCATGCCTCATGTTGAATAACCACTTTTTAAACCCTCACAGTGACCAAAATTGCCAATTTTACAGAGTTTTGCTTACTCAAAAGCTTCAATTTTGACCCATTTCAGGCACAGAAATGACTTTAAACACACTTATTTTAGTTGACAAAGTCATAATTCACATCCAACATTCATTTACAGTCAAAAGATTAAATGTTAAAATTTCGTCCATATTGACCATTTTGGGATCATTCGACATGTCAGGAGTCATCGTTTTTCATCCGAAAATTGATTTTTTTGGACTGTACCAAAAATGATTCAAAATGTCAATTGGATCGTGCCTCATGTTGAATAACCACTTTTTAAACCCTCAGAGTGACCAAAATTGCCATTTTTACAGAGTTTTGATTACTCAAAAGCTTCAATTTTGACCCCTTTGAGGCACAGAAATGACTTTAAACACACTTATTTTACTTGACAAAGTCATAATTCACATCCAACAGTCATTTACAGTCAAAAGATTAAATGTTAAAATTTCATCCATATAGACCATTTTGGGATCGTTCGGCATGTCCGGAGTCATCGTTTTTCATCCGAAAATGGATTTTTTGGACTGTACCAGAAATGATTAAAAATGTCAATTGGATCGTGCCTCATGTTGAATAACCACTTTTTAAACCCTCACAGTGACCAAAATTGCCATTTTTACAGAGTTTTGATTACTCAAAAGCTTCAATTTTGACCCCTTTGAGGCACAGTAATGACTTTAAACACACTTATTTTAGTTGACAAAGTCATAATTCACATCGAACAGTCATTTACAGTCAAAAGATTAAATGTTAAAATTTCATCCATATTGACCATTTTGGGATCGTTTGACATGTCCGGAGTCATCGTTTTTCATCCGAAAATTGATTTTTTTGGACTGTACCAAAAATGATTCAAAATGTCAATTGGATTGTGCCTCATGTTGAATAACCACTTTTTAAACCCTCACAGTGACCAAAATTGCCATTTTTACAGAGTTTTGATTACTCAAAAGCTTCAATTTTGACCCCTTTGAGGCACAGAAATGACTTTAAACACACTTATTTTAGTTGACAAAGTCATAATTCACATCCAACAGTCATTTACAGTCGAAAGATTAAATGTTAAAATTTCATCCATATTGACCATTTTGGGATTGTTCGACATGTCCGGAGTCAACGTTTTTCATCCGAAAATTGATTTTTTGGACTGTACCAAAAATCATTCAAAATGTCAATTGGATCGTGCCTCATGTTGAATAACCACTTTTTAAACCCTCACAGTGACCAAAAATGCCAATTTTACAGAGTTTTGCTTACTCAAAAGCTTCAATTTTGACGCATTTGAGGCACAGAAATGACTTTAAACACCCTTATTTTAGTTGACAAAGTCATAATTCACATCCAACAGTCATTTACAGTCAAAAGACTAAATGTTAAAATTTCATCCATATTGACCATTTTGGGATAGTTCGGCATGTCCGGAGTCATCGTTTTTCATCCGAAAATTGATTTTTTGGACTGTACCAGAAATGATTCAAAATGTCAATTGGATCATGCCTCATGTTGAATAACCACTTTTTAAACCCTCACAGTGACCAAAATTGCCATTTTTACAGAGTTTTGATTACTCAAAAGCTTCAATTTTGACCCCTTTGAGGCACAGAAATGACTTTAAACACACTTATTTTAGTTGACAAAGTCATAATTCACATCCAACAGTCATTTACAGTCAAAAGATTAAATGTTAAAATTTCATCCATATTGACCATTTTGGGATCTTTCGACATGTCCGGAGTCATCGTTTTTCATCCGAAAATTGATTTTTTGGACTGTACCAAAAATCATTCAAAATGTCAATTGGATCGTGCCTCATGTTGAATAGCCACTTTTTAAACCCTCACAGTGACCAAAATTGCCATTTTTACAGAGTTTTGATTACTCAAAAGCTTCAATTTTGACCCCTTTGAGGCACAGAAATGACTTTAAACACACTTATTTTAGTTGACAAAGTCATAATTCACATCCAACAGTCATTTACAGTCAAAAGATTAAATGTTAAAATTTCATCCATATTGACCATTTTGGGATTGTTCGACATGTCCGGAGTCAACGTTTTTCATCCGAAAATTGATTTTTTGGACTGTACCAAAAATCATTCAAAATGTCAATTGGATCGTGCCTCATGTTGAATAACCACTTTTTAAACCCTCACAGTGACCAAAATTGCCAATTTTACAGAGTTTTGCTTACTCAAAAGATTCAATTTTGACGCATTTGAGGCACAGAAATGACTTTAAACACCCTTATTTTAGTTGACAAAGTCATAATTCACATCCAACAGTCATTTACAGTCAAAAGACTAAATGTTAAAATTTCATCCATATTGACCATTTTGGGATCGTTCGGCATGTCCGGAGTCATCGTTTTTCATCCGAAAATTGATTTTTTGGACTGTACCAGAAATGATTCAAAATGTCAATTGGATCATGCCTCATGTTGAATAACCACTTTTTAAACCCTCACAGTGACCAAAATTGCCATTTTTACAGAGTTTTGATTACTCAAAAGCTTCAATTTTGACCCCTTTGAGGCACAGAAATGACTTTAAACACACTTATTTTAGTTGACAAAGTCATAATTCACATCCAACAGTCATTTACAGTCAAAAGATTAAATGTTAAAATTTCATCCATATTGACCATTTTGGGATTGTTCGACATGTCCGGAGTCATCGTTTTTCATCCGAAAATTGATTTTTTTGGAATGTACCAAAAATGATTCAAAATGTCAATTGGATCGTGCCTCATGTTGAATAATCACTTTTTAAACCCTCACAGTGACCAAAATTGCCATTTTTACAGAGTTTTGATTACTCAAAAGCTTCAATTTTGACCCCTTTGAGGCACAGAAATGACTTTAAACACACTTATTTTAGTTGACAAAGTCATAATTCACATCCAACAGTCATTTACAGTCAAAAGATTAAATGTTAAAATTTCATCCATATTGACCATTTTGGGATTGTTCGACATGTCCGGAGTCAACGTTTTTCATCCGAAAATTGATTTTTTGGACTGTACCAAAAATCATTCAAAATGTCAATTGGATCGTGCCTCATGTTGAATAACCACTTTTTAAACCCTCACAGTGACCAAAATTGCCAATTTTACAGAGTTTTGCTTACTCAAAAGATTCAATTTTGACGCATTTGAGGCACAGAAATGACTTTAAACACCCTTATTTTAGTTGACAAAGTCATAATTCACATCCAACAGTCATTTACAGTCAAAAGACTAAATGTTAAAATTTCATCCATATTGACCATTTTGGGATCATTCGGCATGTCCGGAGTCATCGTTTTTCATCCGAAAATTGATTTTTTGGACTGTACCAGAAATGATTCAAAATGTCAATTGGATCATGCCTCATGTTGAATAACCACTTTTTAAACCCTCACAGTGACCAAAATTGCCATTTTTACAGAGTTTTGATTACTCAAAAGCTTCAATTTTGACCCCTTTGAGGCACAGAAATTACTTTAAACACACTTATTTTAGTTGACAAAGTCATAATTCACATCCAACAGTCATTTACAGTCAAAAGATTAAATGTTAAAATTTCATCCATATTGACCATTTTGGGATCGTTCGACATGTCCGGAGTCATCGTTTTTCATCCGAAAATTGATTTTTTGGACTGTACCAAAAATCATTCAAAATGTCAATTGGATCGTGCCTCATGTTGAATAACCACTTTTTAAACCCTCACAGTGACCAAAATTGCCAATTTTACAGAGTTTTGCTTACTCAAAAGCTTCAATTTTGACCCATTTCAGGCACAGAAATGACTTTAAACACACTTATTTTAGTTGACAAAGTCATATTTCACATCCAACAGTCATTTACAGTCAAAAGATTAAATGTTAAAATTTCATCCATATTGACCATTTTGGGATCGTTTGACATGTCCGGAGTCATCGTTTTTCATCCGAAAATTTATTTTTTGGACTGTACCAAAAATCATTCAAAATGTCAATTGGATCGTGCCTCATGTTGAATAGCCACTTTTTAAACCCTCACAGTGACCAAAATTGCCAATTTTACAGAGTTTTGCTTACTCAAAAGCTTCAATTTTGACCCATTTCAGGCACAGAAATGACTTTAAACACACTTATTTTAGTTGACAAAGTCATATTTCACATCCAACAGTCATTTACAGTCAAAAGATTAAATGTTAAAATTTCATCCATATTGACCATTTTGGGATCGTTTGACATGTCCGGAGTCATCGTTTTTCATCCGAAAATTGATTTTTTTGGAATGTACCAAAAATGATTCAAAATGTCAATTGGATCGTGCCTCATGTTGAATAATCACTTTTTAAACCCTCACAGTGACCAAAATTGCCATTTTTACAGAGTTTTGATTACTCAAAAGCTTCAATTTTGACCCCTTTGAGGCACAGAAATGACTTTAAACACACTTATTTTAGTTGACAAAGTCATAATTCACATCCAACAGTCATTTACAGTCAAAAGATTAAATGTTAAAATTTCATCCATATTGACCATTTTGGGATTGTTCGACATGTCCGGAGTCAACGTTTTTCATCCGAAAATTGATTTTTTGGACTGTACCAAAAATCATTCAAAATGTCAATTGGATCGTGCCTCATGTTGAATAACCACTTTTTAAACCCTCACAGTGACCAAAATTGCCAATTTTACAGAGTTTTGCTTACTCAAAAGATTCAATTTTGACGCATTTGAGGCACAGAATTGACTTTAAACACACTTATTTTAGTTGACGAAGTCATAATTCACATCCAACAGTCATTTACAGTCAAAAGATTAAATGTTAAAATTTCATCCATATTGACCATTTTGGGATCGTTCGGCATGTCCGGAGTCATCGTTTTTCATCCGAAAATTGATTTTTTGGACTGTACCAGAAATGATTCAAAATGTCAATTGGATCGTGCCTCATGTTGAATAATCACTTTTTAAACCCTCACAGTGACCAAAATTGCCATTTTTACAGAGTTTTGATTACTCAAAAGCTTCAATTTTGACCCCTTTGAGGCACAGAAATGACTTTAAACACACTTATTTTAGTTGACAAAGTCATAATTCACATCCAACAGTCATTTACAGTCAAAAGATTAAATGTTAAAATTTCATCCATATTGACCATTTTGGGATTGTTCGACATGTCCGGAGTCAACGTTTTTCATCCGAAAATTGATTTTTTGGACTGTACCAAAAATCATTCAAAATGTCAATTGGATCGTGCCTCATGTTGAATAACCACTTTTTAAACCCTCACAGTGACCAAAATTGCCAATTTTACAGAGTTTTGCTTACTCAAAAGATTCAATTTTGACGCATTTGAGGCACAGAAATGACTTTAAACACCCTTATTTTAGTTGACAAAGTCATAATTCACATCCAACAGTCATTTACAGTCAAAAGACTAAATGTTAAAATTTCATCCATATTGACCATTTTGGGATCATTCGGCATGTCCGGAGTCATCGTTTTTCATCCGAAAATTGATTTTTTGGACTGTACCAGAAATGATTCAAAATGTCAATTGGATCATGCCTCATGTTGAATAACCACTTTTTAAACCCTCACAGTGACCAAAATTGCCATTTTTACAGAGTTTTGATTACTCAAAAGCTTCAATTTTGACCCCTTTGAGGCACAGAAATTACTTTAAACACACTTATTTTAGTTGACAAAGTCATAATTCACATCCAACAGTCATTTACAGTCAAAAGATTAAATGTTAAAATTTCATCCATATTGACCATTTTGGGATCGTTCGACATGTCCGGAGTCATCGTTTTTCATCCGAAAATTGATTTTTTGGACTGTACCAAAAATCATTCAAAATGTCAATTGGATCGTGCCTCATGTTGAATAACCACTTTTTAAACCCTCACAGTGACCAAAATTGCCAATTTTACAGAGTTTTGCTTACTCAAAAGCTTCAATTTTGACCCATTTCAGGCACAGAAATGACTTTAAACACACTTATTTTAGTTGACAAAGTCATATTTCACATCCAACAGTCATTTACAGTCAAAAGATTAAATGTTAAAATTTCATCCATATTGACCATTTTGGGATCGTTTGACATGTCCGGAGTCATCGTTTTTCATCCGAAAATTTATTTTTTGGACTGTACCAAAAATCATTCAAAATGTCAATTGGATCGTGCCTCATGTTGAATAGCCACTTTTTAAACCCTCACAGTGACCAAAATTGCCAATTTTACAGAGTTTTGCTTACTCAAAAGCTTCAATTTTGACCCATTTCAGGCACAGAAATGACTTTAAACACACTTATTTTAGTTGACAAAGTCATATTTCACATCCAACAGTCATTTACAGTCAAAAGATTAAATGTTAAAATTTCATCCATATTGACCATTTTGGGATCGTTTGACATGTCCGGAGTCATCGTTTTTCATCCGAAAATTGATTTTTTTGGAATGTACCAAAAATGATTCAAAATGTCAATTGGATCGTGCCTCATGTTGAATAATCACTTTTTAAACCCTCACAGTGACCAAAATTGCCATTTTTACAGAGTTTTGATTACTCAAAAGCTTCAATTTTGACCCCTTTGAGGCACAGAAATGACTTTAAACACACTTATTTTAGTTGACAAAGTCATAATTCACATCCAACAGTCATTTACAGTCAAAAGATTAAATGTTAAAATTTCATCCATATTGACCATTTTGGGATTGTTCGACATGTCCGGAGTCAACGTTTTTCATCCGAAAATTGATTTTTTGGACTGTACCAAAAATCATTCAAAATGTCAATTGGATCGTGCCTCATGTTGAATAACCACTTTTTAAACCCTCACAGTGACCAAAATTGCCAATTTTACAGAGTTTTGCTTACTCAAAAGATTCAATTTTGACGCATTTGAGGCACAGAATTGACTTTAAACACACTTATTTTAGTTGACGAAGTCATAATTCACATCCAACAGTCATTTACAGTCAAAAGATTAAATGTTAAAATTTCATCCATATTGACCATTTTGGGATCGTTCGGCATGTCCGGAGTCATCGTTTTTCATCCGAAAATTGATTTTTTGGACTGTACCAGAAATGATTCAAAATGTCAATTGGATCGTGCCTCATGTTGAATAATCACTTTTTAAACCCTCACAGTGACCAAAATTGCCATTTTTACAGAGTTTTGATTACTCAAAAGCTTCAATTTTGACCCCTTTGAGGCACAGAAATGACTTTAAACACACTTATTTTAGTTGACAAAGTCATAATTCACATCCAACAGTCATTTACAGTCGAAAGATTAAATGTTAAAATTTCATCCATATTGACCATTTTGGGATTGTTCGACATGTCCGGAGTCAACGTTTTTCATCCGAAAATTGATTTTTTGGACTGTACCAAAAATCATTCAAAATGTCAATTGGATCGTGCCTCATGTTGAATAACCACTTTTTAAACCCTCACAGTGACCAAAATTGCCAATTTTACAGAGTTTTGCTTACTCAAAAGATTCAATTTTGACGCATTTGAGGCACAGAAATGACTTTAAACACCCTTATTTTAGTTGACAAAGTCATAATTCACATCCAACAGTCATTTACAGTCAAAAGACTAAATGTTAAAATTTCATCCATATTGACCATTTTGGGATCATTCGGCATGTCCGGAGTCATCGTTTTTCATCCGAAAATTGATTTTTTGGACTGTACCAGAAATTATTCAAAATGTCAATTGGATCATGCCTCATGTTGAATAACCACTTTTTAAACCCTCACAGTGACCAAAATTGCCATTTTTACAGAGTTTTGATTACTCAAAAGCTTCAATTTTGACCCCTTTGAGGCACAGAAATTACTTTAAACACACTTATTTTAGTTGACAAAGTCATAATTCACATCCAACAGTCATTTACAGTCAAAAGATTAAATGTTAAAATTTCATCCATATTGACCATTTTGGGATCGTTCGACATGTCCGGAGTCATCGTTTTTCATCCGAAAATTGATTTTTTGGACTGTACCAAAAATCATTCAAAATGTCAATTGGATCGTGCCTCATGTTGAATAACCACTTTTTAAACCCTCACAGTGACCAAAATTGCCAATTTTACAGAGTTTTGCTTACTCAAAAGCTTCAATTTTGACCCATTTCAGGCACAGAAATGACTTTAAACACACTTATTTTAGTTGACAAAGTCATATTTCACATCCAACAGTCATTTACAGTCAAAAGATTAAATGTTAAAATTTCATCCATATTGACCATTTTGGGATCGTTCGACATGTCCGGAGTCATCGTTTTTCATCCGAAAATTGATTTTTTGGACTGTACCAAAAATCATTCAAAATGTCAATTGGATCGTGCCTCATGTTGAATAACCACTTTTTAAACCCTCACAGTGACCAAAATTGCCAATTTTACAGAGTTTTGCTTACTCAAAAGCTTCAATTTTGACCCATTTCAGGCACAGAAATGACTTTAAACACACTTATTTTAGTTGACAAAGTCATATTTCACATCCAACAGTCATTTACAGTCAAAAGATTAAATGTTAAAATTTCATCCATATTGACCATTTTGGGATCGTTTGACATGTCCGGAGTCATCGTTTTTCATCCGAAAATTGATTTTTTGGACTGTACCAAAAATCATTCAAAATGTCAATTGGATCGTGCCTCATGTTGAATAACCACTTTTTAAACCCTCACAGTGACCAAAATTGCCAATTTTACAGAGTTTTGCTTACTCAAAAGCTTCAATTTTGACCCATTTCAGGCACAGAAATGACTTTAAACACACTTATTTTAGTTGACAAAGTCATATCTCACATCCAACAGTCATTTACAGTCAAAAGATTAAATGTTAAAATTTCATCCATATTGACCATTTTGGGATCGTTTGACATGTCCGGAGTCATCGTTTTTCATCCGAAAATTGATTTTTTGGACTGTACCAAAAATGATTCAAAATGTCAATTGGATCATGCCTCATGTTGAATAATCACTTTTTAAACCCTCACAGTGACCAAAATTGCCATTTTTACAGAGTTTTGATTACTCAAAAGCTTCAATTTTGACCCCTTTGAGGCACAGAAATGACTTTAAACACACTTATTTTAGTTGACAAAGTCATAATTCACATCCAACAGTCATTTACAGTCAAAAGATTAAATGTTAAAATTTCATCCATATTGACCATTTTGGGATCGTTCGACATGTCCGGAGTCATTGTTTTTCATCCGAAAATTGATTTTTTGGACTGTACCAAAAATCATTCAAAATGTCAATTGGATCATGCCTCATGTTGAATAACCACTTTTTAAACCCTCACAGTGACCAAAATTGCCAATTTTACAGAGTTTTGCTTACTCAAAAGATTCAATTTTGACGCATTTGAGGCACAGAATTGACTTTAAACACACTTATTTTAGTTGACGAAGTCATAATTCACATCCAACAGTCATTTACAGTCAAAAGATTAAATGTTAAAATTTCATCCATATTGACCATTTTGGGATCGTTCGGCATGTCCGGAGTCATCGTTTTTCATCCGAAAATTGATTTTTTGGACTGTACCAGAAATGATTCAAAATGTCAATTGGATCGTGCCTCATGTTGAATAATCACTTTTTAAACCCTCACAGTGACCAAAATTGCCATTTTTACAGAGTTTTGATTACTCAAAAGCTTCAATTTTGACCCCTTTGAGGCACAGAAATGACTTTAAACACACTTATTTTAGTTGACAAAGTCATAATTCACATCCAACAGTCATTTACAGTCAAAAGATTAAATGTTAAAATTTCATCCATATTGACCATTTTGGGATTGTTCGACATGTCCGGAGTCAACGTTTTTCATCCGAAAATTGATTTTTTGGACTGTACCAAAAATCATTCAAAATGTCAATTGGATCGTGCCTCATGTTGAATAACCACTTTTTAAACCCTCACAGTGACCAAAATTGCCAATTTTACAGAGTTTTGCTTACTCAAAAGATTCAATTTTGACGCATTTGAGGCACAGAAATGACTTTAAACACCCTTATTTTAGTTGACAAAGTCATAATTCACATCCAACAGTCATTTACAGTCAAAAGACTAAATGTTAAAATTTCATCCATATTGACCATTTTGGGATCATTCGGCATGTCCGGAGTCATCGTTTTTCATCCGAAAATTGATTTTTTGGACTGTACCAGAAATGATTCAAAATGTCAATTGGATCATGCCTCATGTTGAATAACCACTTTTTAAACCCTCACAGTGACCAAAATTGCCATTTTTACAGAGTTTTGATTACTCAAAAGCTTCAATTTTGACCCCTTTGAGGCACAGAAATTACTTTAAACACACTTATTTTAGTTGACAAAGTCATAATTCACATCCAACAGTCATTTACAGTCAAAAGATTAAATGTTAAAATTTCATCCATATTGACCATTTTGGGATCGTTCGACATGTCCGGAGTCATCGTTTTTCATCCGAAAATTGATTTTTTGGACTGTACCAAAAATCATTCAAAATGTCAATTGGATCGTGCCTCATGTTGAATAACCACTTTTTAAACCCTCACAGTGACCAAAATTGCCAATTTTACAGAGTTTTGCTTACTCAAAAGCTTCAATTTTGACCCATTTCAGGCACAGAAATGACTTTAAACACACTTATTTTAGTTGACAAAGTCATATTTCACATCCAACAGTCATTTACAGTCAAAAGATTAAATGTTAAAATTTCATCCATATTGACCATTTTGGGATCGTTTGACATGTCCGGAGTCATCGTTTTTCATCCGAAAATTTATTTTTTGGACTGTACCAAAAATCATTCAAAATGTCAATTGGATCGTGCCTCATGTTGAATAGCCACTTTTTAAACCCTCACAGTGACCAAAATTGCCAATTTTACAGAGTTTTGCTTACTCAAAAGCTTCAATTTTGACCCATTTCAGGCACAGAAATGACTTTAAACACACTTATTTTAGTTGACAAAGTCATATTTCACATCCAACAGTCATTTACAGTCAAAAGATTAAATGTTAAAATTTCATCCATATTGACCATTTTGGGATCGTTTGACATGTCCGGAGTCATCGTTTTTCATCCGAAAATTGATTTTTTTGGAATGTACCAAAAATGATTCAAAATGTCAATTGGATCGTGCCTCATGTTGAATAATCACTTTTTAAACCCTCACAGTGACCAAAATTGCCATTTTTACAGAGTTTTGATTACTCAAAAGCTTCAATTTTGACCCCTTTGAGGCACAGAAATGACTTTAAACACACTTATTTTAGTTGACAAAGTCATAATTCACATCCAACAGTCATTTACAGTCAAAAGATTAAATGTTAAAATTTCATCCATATTGACCATTTTGGGATCTTTCGACATGTCCGGAGTCATCGTTTTTCATCCGAAAATTGATTTTTTGGACTGTACCAAAAATCATTCAAAATGTCAATTGGATCGTGCCTCATGTTGAATAGCCACTTTTTAAACCCTCACAGTGACCAAAATTGCCATTTTTACAGAGTTTTGATTACTCAAAAGCTTCAATTTTGACCCCTTTGAGGCACAGAAATGACTTTAAACACACTTATTTTAGTTGACAAAGTCATAATTCACATCCAACAGTCATTTACAGTCAAAAGATTAAATGTTAAAATTTCATCCATATTGACCATTTTGGGATTGTTCGACATGTCCGGAGTCAACGTTTTTCATCCGAAAATTGATTTTTTGGACTGTACCAAAAATCATTCAAAATGTCAATTGGATCGTGCCTCATGTTGAATAACCACTTTTTAAACCCTCACAGTGACCAAAATTGCCAATTTTACAGAGTTTTGCTTACTCAAAAGATTCAATTTTGACGCATTTGAGGCACAGAATTGACTTTAAACACACTTATTTTAGTTGACGAAGTCATAATTCACATCCAACAGTCATTTACAGTCAAAAGATTAAATGTTAAAATTTCATCCATATTGACCATTTTGGGATCGTTCGGCATGTCCGGAGTCATCGTTTTTCATCCGAAAATTGATTTTTTGGACTGTACCAGAAATGATTCAAAATGTCAATTGGATCGTGCCTCATGTTGAATAATCACTTTTTAAACCCTCACAGTGACCAAAATTGCCATTTTTACAGAGTTTTGATTACTCAAAAGCTTCAATTTTGACCCCTTTGAGGCACAGAAATGACTTTAAACACACTTATTTTAGTTGACAAAGTCATAATTCACATCCAACAGTCATTTACAGTCGAAAGATTAAATGTTAAAATTTCATCCATATTGACCATTTTGGGATTGTTCGACATGTCCGGAGTCAACGTTTTTCATCCGAAAATTGATTTTTTGGACTGTACCAAAAATCATTCAAAATGTCAATTGGATCGTGCCTCATGTTGAATAACCACTTTTTAAACCCTCACAGTGACCAAAAATGCCAATTTTACAGAGTTTTGCTTACTCAAAAGCTTCAATTTTGACGCATTTGAGGCACAGAAATGACTTTAAACACCCTTATTTTAGTTGACAAAGTCATAATTCACATCCAACAGTCATTTACAGTCAAAAGACTAAATGTTAAAATTTCATCCATATTGACCATTTTGGGATAGTTCGGCATGTCCGGAGTCATCGTTTTTCATCCGAAAATTGATTTTTTGGACTGTACCAGAAATGATTCAAAATGTCAATTGGATCATGCCTCATGTTGAATAACCACTTTTTAAACCCTCACAGTGACCAAAATTGCCATTTTTACAGAGTTTTGATTACTCAAAAGCTTCAATTTTGACCCCTTTGAGGCACAGAAATGACTTTAAACACACTTATTTTAGTTGACAAAGTCATAATTCACATCCAACAGTCATTTACAGTCAAAAGATTAAATGTTAAAATTTCATCCATATTGACCATTTTGGGATCTTTCGACATGTCCGGAGTCATCGTTTTTCATCCGAAAATTGATTTTTTGGACTGTACCAAAAATCATTCAAAATGTCAATTGGATCGTGCCTCATGTTGAATAGCCACTTTTTAAACCCTCACAGTGACCAAAATTGCCATTTTTACAGAGTTTTGATTACTCAAAAGCTTCAATTTTGACCCCTTTGAGGCACAGAAATGACTTTAAACACACTTATTTTAGTTGACAAAGTCATAATTCACATCCAACAGTCATTTACAGTCAAAAGATTAAATGTTAAAATTTCATCCATATTGACCATTTTGGGATTGTTCGACATGTCCGGAGTCATCGTTTTTCATCCGAAAATTGATTTTTTGGACTGTACCAAAAATCATTCAAAATGTCAATTGGATCGTGCCTCATGTTGAATAACCACTTTTTAAACCCTCACAGTGACCAAAATTGCCAATTTTACAGAGTTTTGCTTACTCAAAAGCTTCAATTTTGACCCCTTTGAGGCACAGAAATGACTTTAAACACACTTATTTTAGTTGACAAAGTCATAATTCACATCCAACAGTCATTTACAGTCGAAAGATTAAATGTTAAAATTTCATCCATATTGACCATTTTGGGATTGTTCGACATGTCCGGAGTCAACGTTTTTCATCCGAAAATTGATTTTTTGGACTGTACCAAAAATCATTCAAAATGTCAATTGGATCGTGCCTCATGTTGAATAACCACTTTTTAAACCCTCACAGTGACCAAAAATGCCAATTTTACAGAGTTTTGCTTACTCAAAAGCTTCAATTTTGACGCATTTGAGGCACAGAAATGACTTTAAACACCCTTATTTTAGTTGACAAAGTCATAATTCACATCCAACAGTCATTTACAGTCAAAAGACTAAATGTTAAAATTTCATCCATATTGACCATTTTGGGATAGTTCGGCATGTCCGGAGTCATCGTTTTTCATCCGAAAATTGATTTTTTGGACTGTACCAGAAATGATTCAAAATGTCAATTGGATCATGCCTCATGTTGAATAACCACTTTTTAAACCCTCACAGTGACCAAAATTGCCATTTTTACAGAGTTTTGATTACTCAAAAGCTTCAATTTTGACCCCTTTGAGGCACAGAAATGACTTTAAACACACTTATTTTAGTTGACAAAGTCATAATTCACATCCAACAGTCATTTACAGTCAAAAGATTAAATGTTAAAATTTCATCCATATTGACCATTTTGGGATCTTTCGACATGTCCGGAGTCATCGTTTTTCATCCGAAAATTGATTTTTTGGACTGTACCAAAAATCATTCAAAATGTCAATTGGATCGTGCCTCATGTTGAATAGCCACTTTTTAAACCCTCACAGTGACCAAAATTGCCATTTTTACAGAGTTTTGATTACTCAAAAGCTTCAATTTTGACCCCTTTGAGGCACAGAAATGACTTTAAACACACTTATTTTAGTTGACAAAGTCATAATTCACATCCAACAGTCATTTACAGTCAAAAGATTAAATGTTAAAATTTCATCCATATTGACCATTTTGGGATTGTTCGACATGTCCGGAGTCAACGTTTTTCATCCGAAAATTGATTTTTTGGACTGTACCAAAAATCATTCAAAATGTCAATTGGATCGTGCCTCATGTTGAATAACCACTTTTTAAACCCTCACAGTGACCAAAATTGCCAATTTTACAGAGTTTTGCTTACTCAAAAGATTCAATTTTGACGCATTTGAGGCACAGAAATGACTTTAAACACCCTTATTTTAGTTGACAAAGTCATAATTCACATCCAACAGTCATTTACAGTCAAAAGACTAAATGTTAAAATTTCATCCATATTGACCATTTTGGGATCGTTCGGCATGTCCGGAGTCATCGTTTTTCATCCGAAAATTGATTTTTTGGACTGTACCAGAAATGATTCAAAATGTCAATTGGATCATGCCTCATGTTGAATAACCACTTTTTAAACCCTCACAGTGACCAAAATTGCCATTTTTACAGAGTTTTGATTACTCAAAAGCTTCAATTTTGACCCCTTTGAGGCACAGAAATGACTTTAAACACACTTATTTTAGTTGACAAAGTCATAATTCACATCCAACAGTCATTTACAGTCAAAAGATTAAATGTTAAAATTTCATCCATATTGACCATTTTGGGATTGTTCGACATGTCCGGAGTCATCGTTTTTCATCCGAAAATTGATTTTTTTGGAATGTACCAAAAATGATTCAAAATGTCAATTGGATCGTGCCTCATGTTGAATAATCACTTTTTAAACCCTCACAGTGACCAAAATTGCCATTTTTACAGAGTTTTGATTACTCAAAAGCTTCAATTTTGACCCCTTTGAGGCACAGAAATGACTTTAAACACACTTATTTTAGTTGACAAAGTCATAATTCACATCCAACAGTCATTTACAGTCAAAAGATTAAATGTTAAAATTTCATCCATATTGACCATTTTGGGATTGTTCGACATGTCCGGAGTCAACGTTTTTCATCCGAAAATTGATTTTTTGGACTGTACCAAAAATCATTCAAAATGTCAATTGGATCGTGCCTCATGTTGAATAACCACTTTTTAAACCCTCACAGTGACCAAAATTGCCAATTTTACAGAGTTTTGCTTACTCAAAAGATTCAATTTTGACGCATTTGAGGCACAGAAATGACTTTAAACACCCTTATTTTAGTTGACAAAGTCATAATTCACATCCAACAGTCATTTACAGTCAAAAGATTAAATGTTAAAATTTCATCCATATAGACCATTTTGGGATCGTTCGGCATGTCCGGAGTCATCGTTTTTCATCCGAAAATGGATTTTTTGGACTGTACCAGAAATGATTAAAAATGTCAATTGGATCGTGCCTCATGTTGAATAACCACTTTTTAAACCCTCACAGTGACCAAAATTGCCATTTTTACAGAGTTTTGATTACTCAAAAGCTTCAATTTTGACCCCTTTGAGGCACAGTAATGACTTTAAACACACTTATTTTAGTTGACAAAGTCATAATTCACATCGAACAGTCATTTACAGTCAAAAGATTAAATGTTAAAATTTCATCCATATTGACCATTTTGGGATCGTTCGGCATGTCCGGAGTCATCGTTTTTCATCCGAAAATTGATTTTTTGGACTGTACCAGAAATGATTCAAAATGTCAATTGGATCGTGCCTCATGTTGAATAATCACTTTTTAAACCCTCACAGTGACCAAAATTGCCATTTTTACAGAGTTTTGATTACTCAAAAGCTTCAATTTTGACCCCTTTGAGGCACAGAAATTACTTTAAACACACTTATTTTAGTTGACAAAGTCATAATTCACATCCAACAGTCATTTACAGTCAAAAGATTAAATGTTAAAATTTCATCCATATTGACCATTTTGGGATTGTTCGACATGTCCGGAGTCAACGTTTTTCATCCGAAAATTGATTTTTTGGACTGTACCAAAAATCATTCAAAATGTCAATTGGATCGTGCCTCATGTTGAATAACCACTTTTTAAACCCTCACAGTGACCAAAATTGCCAATTTTACAGAGTTTTGCTTACTCAAAAGATTCAATTTTGACGCATTTGAGGCACAGAAATGACTTTAAACACCCTTATTTTAGTTGACAAAGTCATAATTCACATCCAACAGTCATTTACAGTCAAAAGACTAAATGTTAAAATTTCATCCATATTGACCATTTTGGGATCATTCGGCATGTCCGGAGTCATCGTTTTTCATCCGAAAATTGATTTTTTGGACTGTACCAGAAATGATTCAAAATGTCAATTGGATCATGCCTCATGTTGAATAACCACTTTTTAAACCCTCACAGTGACCAAAATTGCCATTTTTACAGAGTTTTGATTACTCAAAAGCTTCAATTTTGACCCCTTTGAGGCACAGAAATTACTTTAAACACACTTATTTTAGTTGACAAAGTCATAATTCACATCCAACAGTCATTTACAGTCAAAAGATTAAATGTTAAAATTTCATCCATATTGACCATTTTGGGATCGTTCGACATGTCCGGAGTCATCGTTTTTCATCCGAAAATTGATTTTTTGGACTGTACCAAAAATCATTCAAAATGTCAATTGGATCGTGCCTCATGTTGAATAACCACTTTTTAAACCCTCACAGTGACCAAAATTGCCAATTTTACAGAGTTTTGCTTACTCAAAAGCTTCAATTTTGACCCATTTCAGGCACAGAAATGACTTTAAACACACTTATTTTAGTTGACAAAGTCATATTTCACATCCAACAGTCATTTACAGTCAAAAGATTGAATGTTAAAATTTCATCCATATTGACCATTTTGGGATCGTTTGACATGTCCGGAGTCATCGTTTTTCATCCGAAAATTTATTTTTTGGACTGTACCAAAAATCATTCAAAATGTCAATTGGATCGTGCCTCATGTTGAATAGCCACTTTTTAAACCCTCACAGTGACCAAAATTGCCAATTTTACAGAGTTTTGCTTACTCAAAAGCTTCAATTTTGACCCATTTCAGGCACAGAAATGACTTTAAACACACTTATTTTAGTTGACAAAGTCATATTTCACATCCAACAGTCATTTACAGTCAAAAGATTAAATGTTAAAATTTCATCCATATTGACCATTTTGGGATCGTTTGACATGTCCGGAGTCATCGTTTTTCATCCGAAAATTGATTTTTTGGACTGTACCAAAAATCATTCAAAATGTCAATTGGATCGTGCCTCATGTTGAATAACCACTTTTTAAACCCTCACAGTGACCAAAATTGCCAATTTTACAGAGTTTTGCTTACTCAAAAGCTTCAATTTTGACCCATTTCAGGCACAGAAATGACTTTAAACACACTTATTTTAGTTGACAAAGTCATATCTCACATCCAACAGTCATTTACAGTCAAAAGATTAAATGTTAAAATTTCATCCATATTGACCATTTTGGGATCGTTTGACATGTCCGGAGTCATCGTTTTTCATCCGAAAATTGATTTTTTGGACTGTACCAAAAATGATTCAAAATGTCAATTGGATCATGCCTCATGTTGAATGACCACTTTTTAAACCCTCAGAGTGACCAAAATTGCCATTTTTACAGAGTTTTGCTTACTCAAAAGCTTCAATTTTGATCCGTTTCAGGCACAGAAATGACTTTAAACACACTTATTTTAGTTGACAAAGTCATAATTCACATCCAACAGTCATTTACAGTCAAAAGATTAAATGTTAAAATTTCATCCATATTGACCATTTTGGGATCGTTCGACATGTCCGGAGTCATTGTTTTTCATCCGAAAATTGATTTTTTGGACTGTACCAAAAATCATTCAAAATGTCAATTGGATCATGCCTCATGTTGAATAACCACTTTTTAAACCCTCACAGTGACCAAAATTGCCAATTTTACAGAGTTTTGCTTACTCAAAAGCTTCAATTTTGACCCATTTCAGGCACAGAAATGACTTTAAACACACTTATTTTAGTTGACAAAGTCATAATTCACATCCAACATTCATTTACAGTCAAAAGATTAAATGTTAAAATTTCGTCCATATTGACCATTTTGGGATCATTCGACATGTCAGGAGTCATCGTTTTTCATCCGAAAATTGATTTTTTTGGACTGTACCAAAAATGATTCAAAATGTCAATTGGATCGTGCCTCATGTTGAATAACCACTTTTTAAACCCTCAGAGTGACCAAAATTGCCATTTTTACAGAGTTTTGATTACTCAAAAGCTTCAATTTTGACCCCTTTGAGGCACAGAAATGACTTTAAACACACTTATTTTACTTGACAAAGTCATAATTCACATCCAACAGTCATTTACAGTCAAAAGATTAAATGTTAAAATTTCATCCATATAGACCATTTTGGGATCGTTCGGCATGTCCGGAGTCATCGTTTTTCATCCGAAAATGGATTTTTTGGACTGTACCAGAAATGATTAAAAATGTCAATTGGATCGTGCCTCATGTTGAATAACCACTTTTTAAACCCTCACAGTGACCAAAATTGCCATTTTTACAGAGTTTTGATTACTCAAAAGCTTCAATTTTGACCCCTTTGAGGCACAGTAATGACTTTAAACACACTTATTTTAGTTGACAAAGTCATAATTCACATCGAACAGTCATTTACAGTCAAAAGATTAAATGTTAAAATTTCATCCATATTGACCATTTTGGGATCGTTTGACATGTCCGGAGTCATCGTTTTTCATCCGAAAATTGATTTTTTTGGACTGTACCAAAAATGATTCAAAATGTCAATTGGATTGTGCCTCATGTTGAATAACCACTTTTTAAACCCTCACAGTGACCAAAATTGCCATTTTTACAGAGTTTTGATTACTCAAAAGCTTCAATTTTGACCCCTTTGAGGCACAGAAATGACTTTAAACACACTTATTTTAGTTGACAAAGTCATAATTCACATCCAACAGTCATTTACAGTCGAAAGATTAAATGTTAAAATTTCATCCATATTGACCATTTTGGGATTGTTCGACATGTCCGGAGTCAACGTTTTTCATCCGAAAATTGATTTTTTGGACTGTACCAAAAATCATTCAAAATGTCAATTGGATCGTGCCTCATGTTGAATAACCACTTTTTAAACCCTCACAGTGACCAAAAATGCCAATTTTACAGAGTTTTGCTTACTCAAAAGCTTCAATTTTGACGCATTTGAGGCACAGAAATGACTTTAAACACCCTTATTTTAGTTGACAAAGTCATAATTCACATCCAACAGTCATTTACAGTCAAAAGACTAAATGTTAAAATTTCATCCATATTGACCATTTTGGGATAGTTCGGCATGTCCGGAGTCATCGTTTTTCATCCGAAAATTGATTTTTTGGACTGTACCAGAAATGATTCAAAATGTCAATTGGATCATGCCTCATGTTGAATAACCACTTTTTAAACCCTCACAGTGACCAAAATTGCCATTTTTACAGAGTTTTGATTACTCAAAAGCTTCAATTTTGACCCCTTTGAGGCACAGAAATGACTTTAAACACACTTATTTTAGTTGACAAAGTCATAATTCACATCCAACAGTCATTTACAGTCAAAAGATTAAATGTTAAAATTTCATCCATATTGACCATTTTGGGATCTTTCGACATGTCCGGAGTCATCGTTTTTCATCCGAAAATTGATTTTTTGGACTGTACCAAAAATCATTCAAAATGTCAATTGGATCGTGCCTCATGTTGAATAGCCACTTTTTAAACCCTCACAGTGACCAAAATTGCCATTTTTACAGAGTTTTGATTACTCAAAAGCTTCAATTTTGACCCCTTTGAGGCACAGAAATGACTTTAAACACACTTATTTTAGTTGACAAAGTCATAATTCACATCCAACAGTCATTTACAGTCAAAAGATTAAATGTTAAAATTTCATCCATATTGACCATTTTGGGATTGTTCGACATGTCCGGAGTCAACGTTTTTCATCCGAAAATTGATTTTTTGGACTGTACCAAAAATCATTCAAAATGTCAATTGGATCGTGCCTCATGTTGAATAACCACTTTTTAAACCCTCACAGTGACCAAAATTGCCAATTTTACAGAGTTTTGCTTACTCAAAAGATTCAATTTTGACGCATTTGAGGCACAGAAATGACTTTAAACACCCTTATTTTAGTTGACAAAGTCATAATTCACATCCAACAGTCATTTACAGTCAAAAGACTAAATGTTAAAATTTCATCCATATTGACCATT
Organism: Lissotriton vulgaris; assembly: GCF_964263255.1. Taxonomy (NCBI): domain Eukaryota; kingdom Metazoa; phylum Chordata; class Amphibia; order Caudata; family Salamandridae; genus Lissotriton; species Lissotriton vulgaris. Next base: position 248,070 of record NW_028242265.1, read on the forward strand.
TTGGGATCGTTCGGCATGTCCAGAGTCATCGTTTTTCATCCGAAAATTGATTTTTTGGACTGTACCAGAAATGATTCAAAATGTCAATTGGATCATGCCTCATGTTGAATAACCACTTTTTAAACCCTCACAGTGACCAAAATTGCCATTTTTACAGAGTTTTGATTACTCAAAAGCTTCAATTTTGACCCCTTTGAGGCACAGAAATGACTTTAAACACACTTATTTTAGTTGACAAAGTCATAATTCACATCCAACAGTCATTTACAGTCAAAAGATTAAATGTTAAAATTTCATCCATATTGACCATTTTGGGATTGTTCGACATGTCCGGAGTCATCGTTTTTCATCCGAAAATTGATTTTTTTGGAATGTACCAAAAATGATTCAAAATGTCAATTGGATCGTGCCTCATGTTGAATAATCACTTTTTAAACCCTCACAGTGACCAAAATTGCCATTTTTACAGAGTTTTGATTACTCAAAAGCTTCAATTTTGACCCCTTTGAGGCACAGAAATGACTTTAAACACACTTATTTTAGTTGACAAAGTCATAATTCACATCCAACAGTCATTTACAGTCAAAAGATTAAATGTTAAAATTTCATCCATATTGACCATTTTGGGATTGTTCGACATGTCCGGAGTCAACGTTTTTCATCCGAAAATTGATTTTTTGGACTGTACCAAAAATCATTCAAAATGTCAATTGGATCGTGCCTCATGTTGAATAACCACTTTTTAAACCCTCACAGTGACCAAAATTGCCAATTTTACAGAGTTTTGCTTACTCAAAAGATTCAATTTTGACGCATTTGAGGCACAGAAATGACTTTAAACACCCTTATTTTAGTTGACAAAGTCATAATTCACATCCAACAGTCATTTACAGTCAAAAGACTAAATGTTAAAATTTCATCCATATTGACCATTTTGGGATCATTCGGCATGTCCGGAGTCATCGTTTTTCATCCGAAAATTGATTTTTTGGACTGTACCAGAAATGATTCAAAATGTCAATTGGATCATGCCTCATGTTGAATAACCACTTTTTAAACCCTCACAGTGACCAAAATTGCCATTTTTACAGAGTTTTGATTACTCAAAAGCTTCAATTTTGACCCCTTTGAGGCACAGAAATTACTTTAAACACACTTATTTTAGTTGACAAAGTCATAATTCACATCCAACAGTCATTTACAGTCAAAAGATTAAATGTTAAAATTTCATCCATATTGACCATTTTGGGATCGTTCGACATGTCCGGAGTCATCGTTTTTCATCCGAAAATTGATTTTTTGGACTGTACCAAAAATCATTCAAAATGTCAATTGGATCGTGCCTCATGTTGAATAACCACTTTTTAAACCCTCACAGTGACCAAAATTGCCAATTTTACAGAGTTTTGCTTACTCAAAAGCTTCAATTTTGACCCATTTCAGGCACAGAAATGACTTTAAACACACTTATTTTAGTTGACAAAGTCATATTTCACATCCAACAGTCATTTACAGTCAAAAGATTAAATGTTAAAATTTCATCCATATTGACCATTTTGGGATCGTTTGACATGTCCGGAGTCATCGTTTTTCATCCGAAAATTTATTTTTTGGACTGTACCAAAAATCATTCAAAATGTCAATTGGATCGTGCCTCATGTTGAATAGCCACTTTTTAAACCCTCACAGTGACCAAAATTGCCAATTTTACATAGTTTTGCTTACTCAAAAGCTTCAATTTTGACCCATTTCAGGCACAGAAATGACTTTAAACACACTTATTTTAGTTGACAAAGTCATATTTCACATCCAACAGTCATTTACAGTCAAAATATTAAATGTTAAAATTTCATCCATATTGACCATTTTGGGATCGTTTGACATGTCCGGAGTCATCGTTTTTCATCCGAAAATTGATTTTTTTGGAATGTACCAAAAATGATTCAAAATGTCAATTGGATCGTGCCTCATGTTGAATAATCACTTTTTAAACCCTCACAGTGACCAAAATTGCCATTTTTACAGAGTTTTGATTACTCAAAAGCTTCAATTTTGACCCCTTTGAGGCACAGAAATGACTTTAAACACACTTATTTTAGTTGACAAAGTCATAATTCACATCCAACAGTCATTTACAGTCAAAAGATTAAATGTTAAAATTTCATCCATATTGACCATTTTGGGATTGTTCGACATGTCCGGAGTCAACGTTTTTCATCCGAAAATTGATTTTTTGGACTGTACCAAAAATCATTCAAAATGTCAATTGGATCGTGCCTCATGTTGAATAACCACTTTTTAAACCCTCACAGTGACCAAAATTGCCAATTTTACAGAGTTTTGCTTACTCAAAAGATTCAATTTTGACGCATTTGAGGCACAGAAATGACTTTAAACACCCTTATTTTAGTTGACAAAGTCATAATTCACATCCAACAGTCATTTACAGTCAAAAGACTAAATGTTAAAATTTCATCCATATTGACCATTTTGGGATCGTTCGGCATGTCCGGAGTCATCGTTTTTCATCCGAAAATTGATTTTTTGGACTGTACCAGAAATGATTCAAAATGTCAATTGGATCATGCCTCATGTTGAATAACCACTTTTTAAACCCTCACAGTGACCAAAATTGCCATTTTTACAGAGTTTTGATTACTCAAAAGCTTCAATTTTGACCCCTTTGAGGCACAGAAATGACTTTAAACACACTTATTTTAGTTGACAAAGTCATAATTCACATCCAACAGTCATTTACAGTCAAAAGATTAAATGTTAAAATTTCATCCATATTGACCATTTTGGGATCGTTCGACATGTCCGGAGTCATCGTTTTTCATCCGAAAATTGATTTTTTGGACTGTACCAAAAATCATTCAAAATGTCAATTGGATCGTGCCTCATGCTGAATAACCACTTTTTAAACCCTCACAGTGAACAAAATTGCCAATTTTACAGAGTTTTGCTTACTCAAAAGATTCAATTTTGACGCATTTGAGGCACAGAAATGACTTTAAACACCCTTATTTTAGTTGACAAAGTCATAATTCACATCCAACAGTCATTTACAGTCAAAAGACTAAATGTTAAAATTTCATCCATATTGACCATTTTGGGATCATTCGGCATGTCCGGAGTCATCGTTTTTCATCCGAAAATTGATTTTTTGGACTGTACCAGAAATGATTCAAAATGTCAATTGGATCATGCCTCATGTTGAATAACCACTTTTTAAACCCTCACAGTGACCAAAATTGCCATTTTTACAGAGTTTTGATTACTCAAAAGCTTCAATTTTGACCCATTTGAGGCACAGAAATGACTTTAAACACCCTTATTTTAGTTGACAAAGTCATAATTCACATCCAACAGTCATTTACAGTCAAAAGATTAAATGTTAAAATTTCATCCATATTGACCATTTTGGGATCGTTCGACATGTCCGGAGTCATCGTTTTTCATCCGAAAATTGATTTTTTGGACTGTACCAAAAATCATTCAAAATGTCAATTGGATCGTGCCTCATGTTGAATAACCACTTTTTAAACCCTCACAGTGACCAAAATTGCCAATTTTACAGAGTTTTGCTTACTCAAAAGCTTCAATTTTGACCCATTTCAGGCACAGAAATGACTTTAAACACACTTATTTTAGTTGACAAAGTCATATTTCACATCCAACAGTCATTTACAGTCAAAAGATTAAATGTTAAAATTTCATCCATATTGACCATTTTGGGATCGTTTGACATGTCCGGAGTCATCGTTTTTCATCCGAAAATTTATTTTTTGGACTGTACCAAAAATCATTCAAAATGTCAATTGGATCGTGCCTCATGTTGAATAGCCACTTTTTAAACCCTCACAGTGACCAAAATTGCCAATTTTACAGAGTTTTGCTTACTCAAAAGCTTCAATTTTGACCCATTTCAGGCACAGAAATGACTTTAAACACACTTATTTTAGTTGACAAAGTCATATTTCACATCCAACAGTCATTTACAGTCAAAAGATTAAATGTTAAAATTTCATCCATATTGACCATTTTGGGATCGTTTGACATGTCCGGAGTCATCGTTTTTCATCCGAAAATTGATTTTTTTGGAATGTACCAAAAATGATTCAAAATGTCAATTGGATCGTGCCTCATGTTGAATGACCACTTTTTAAACCCTCACAGTGACCAAAATTGCCATTTTTACAGAGTTTTGCTTACTCAAAAGCTTCAATTTTGATCCGTTTCAGGCACAGAAAGGACTTTAAACACACTTATTTTAGTTGACAAAGTCATAATTCACATCCAACAGTCATTTACAGTCAAAAGATTAAATGTTAAAATTTCATCCATATTGACCATTTTGGGATCGTTCGACATGTCCGGAGTCATTGTTTTTCATCCGAAAATTGATTTTTTGGACTGTACCAAAAATCATTCAAAATGTCAATTGGATCGTGCCTCATGTTGAATAACCACTTTTTGAACCCTCACAGTGACCAAAATTGCCAATTTTACAGAGTTTTGCTTACTCAAAAGCTTCAATTTTGACCCATTTCAGGGACAGAAATGACTTTAAACACACTTATTTTAGTTGACAAAGTCATAATTCACATCCAACATTCATTTACAGTCAAAAGATTAAATGTTAAAATTTCGTCCATATTGACCATTTTGGGATCATTCGACATGTCAGGAGTCATCGTTTTTCATCCGAAAATTGATTATTTTGGACTGTACCAAAAATGATTTAAAATGTCAATTGGATCGTGCCTCATGTTGAATAACCACTTTTTAAACCCTCACAGTGACCAAAATTGCCATTTTTACAGAGTTTTGATTACTCAAAAGCTTCAATTTTGACCCCTTTGAGGCACAGAAATGACTTTAAACACACTTATTTTAGTTGACAAAGTCATAATTCACATCCAACAGTCATTTACAGTCAAAAGATTAAATGTTAAAATTTCATCATTATAGACCATTTTGGGAACGTTCGACAGGTCCGGAGTCATCGTTTTTCATCCGAAAATTGATTTTTTTGGATTGTACCAAAAATGATTCAAAATGTCAATTGGATCGTGCCTCATGTTGAATAACCACTTTTTAAACCCTCACAGTGACCAAAATTACCATTTTTACAGAGTTTTGATTACTCAAAAGCTTCAATTTTGACCCCTTTGAGGCACAGAAATGACTTTAAACACACTTATTTTAGTTGACAAAGTCATAATTCACATCCAACAGTCATTTACAGTCAAAAGATTAAATGTTAAAATTTCATCCATATTGACCATTTTGGGATCGTTCGACATGTCCGGAGTCATCGTTTTCATCCGAAAATTGATTTTTTGGACTGTACCAAAAATGATTCAAAATGGCAATTGGATTGTGCCTCATGTTGAATAACCACTTTTTAAACCCTCACAGTGACCAAAATTGCCATTTTTACAGAGTTTTGCTTACTCAAAAGCTTCAATTTTGACCCATTTCAGGCACAGAAATGACTTTAAACACACTTATTTTAGTTGACAAAGTCATATTTCACATCCAACAGTCATTTACAGTCAAAAGATTAAATGTTAAAATTTCATCCATATTGACCATTTTGGGATCGTTTGACATGTCCGGAGTCATCGTTTTTCATCCGAAAATTGATTTTTTTGGACTGTACCAAAAATGATTCAAAATGTCAATTGGATCGTGCCTCATGTTGAATAACCACTTTTTAAACCCTCACAGTGACCAAAACTGCCATTTTTACAGAGTTTTGATTACTCAAAAGCTTCAATTTTGACCCCTTTGAGGCACAGAAATGACTTTAAACACCCTTATTTTAGTTGACAAAGTCATAATTCACATCCAACAGTCATTTACAGTCAAAAGATTAAATGTTAAAATTTCATCCATATTGACCATTTTGGGATCGTTCGGCATGTCCGGAGTCATCGTTTTTCATCCGAAAATTGATTTTTAGGACTGTACCAGAAATGATTCAAAATGTCAATTGGATCATGCCTCATGTTGAATAACCACTTTTTAAACCCTCACAGTGACCAAAATTGCCATTTTTACAGAGTTTTGATTACTCAAAAGCTTCAATTTTGACCCCTTTGAGGCACAGAAATGACTTTAAACACACTTATTTTAGTTGACAAAGTCATAATTCACATCCAACAGTCATTTACAGTCAAAAGATTAAATGTTAAAATTTCATCCATATTGACCATTTTGGGATCGTTCGACATGTCCGGAGTCATCATTTTTCATCCGAAAATTGATTTTTTGGACTGTACCAAAAATCATTCAAAATGTGAATTGGATCGTGCCTCATGTTGAATAACCACTTTTTAAACCCTCACAGTGACCAAAATTGCCAATTTTACAGAGTTTTGCTTACTCAAAAGCTTCAATTTTGACCCATTTCAGGCACAGAAATGACTTTAAACACACTTATTTTAGTTGACAAAGTCATATTTCACATCCAACAGTCATTTACAGTCAAAAGATTAAATGTTAAAATTTCATCCATATTGACCATTTTGGGATCGTTTGACATGTCCGGAGTCATCGTTTTTCATCCGAAAATTGATTTTTTTGGACTGTACCAAAAATGATTCAAAATGTCAATTGGATCGTGCCTCATGTTGAATAACCACTTTTTAAACCCTCACAGTGACCAAAACTGCCATTTTTACAGAGTTTTGATTACTCAAAAGCTTCAATTTTGACCCCTTTGAGGCACAGAAATGACTTTAAACACCCTTATTTTAGTTGACAAAGTCATAATTCACATCCAACAGTCATTTACAGTCAAAAGATTAAATGTTAAAATTTCATCCATATTGACCATTTTGGGATCGTTCGGCATGTCCGGAGTCATCGTTTTTCATCCGAAAATTGATTTTTTGGACTGTACCAGAAATGATTCAAAATGTCAATTGGATCATGCCTCATGTTGAATAACCACTTTTTAAACCCTCACAGTGACCAAAATTGCCATTTTTACAGAGTTTTGATTACTCAAAAGCTTCAATTTTGACCCCTTTGAGGCACAGAAATGACTTTAAACACACTTATTTTAGTTGACAAAGTCATAATTCACATCCAACAGTCATTTACAGTCAAAAGATTAAATGTTAAAATTTCATCCATATTGACCATTTTGGGATCGTTCGACATGTCCGGAGTCATCATTTTTCATCCGAAAATTGATTTTTTGGACTGTACCAAAAATCATTCAAAATGTCAATTGGATCGTGCCTCATGTTGAATAACCACTTTTTAAACCCTCACAGTGACCAAAATTGCCAATTTTACAGAGTTTTGCTTACTCAAAAGCTTCAATTTTGACCCATTTCAGGCACAGAAATGACTTTAAACACACTTATTTTAGTTGACAAAGTCATATTTCACATCCAACAGTCATTTACAGTCAAAAGATTAAATGTTAAAATTTCATCCATATTGACCATTTTGGGATCGTTTGACATGTCCGGAGTCATCGTTTTTCATCCGAAAATTGATTTTTTGGACTGTACCGAAAATGATTCAAAATGTCAATTGGATCGTGCCTCATGTTGAATGACCACTTTTTAAACCCTCAGAGTGACCAAAATTGCCATTTTTACAGAGTTTTGCTTACTCAAAAGCTTCAATTTTGATCAGTTTCAGGCCCAGAAATGACTTTAAACACACTTATTTTAGTTGACAAAGTCATAATTCACATCCAACATTCATTTACAGTCAAAAGATTAAATGTTAAAATTTCGTCCATATTGACCATTTTGGGATCATTCGACATGTCAGGAGTCATCGTTTTTCATCCGAAAATTGATTTTTTTGGACTGTACCAAAAATTATTCAAAATGTCAATTGGATCGTGCCTCATGTTGAATAACCACTTTTTAAACCCTCACAGTGACCAAAATTGCCATTTTTACAGAGTTTTGATTACTCAAAAGCTTCAATTTTGACCCCTTTGAGGCACAGAAATGACTTTAAACACACTTATTTTAGTTGACAAAGTCATAATTCACATCCAACAGTCATTTAGAGTCAAAAGATTAAATGTTAAAATTTCATCCATATTGACCATTTTGGGATCGTTCGACATGTCCGGAGTCATCGTTTTTCATCCGAAAATTGATTTTTTGGACTGTACCAAAAATCATTCAAAATGGCAATTGGATCGTGCCTCATGTTGAATAACCACTTTTTAAACCCTCAGAGTGACCAAAATTGCCATTTTTACAGAGTTTTGATTACTCAAAAGCTTCAATTTTGACCCCTTTGAGGCACAGAAATGACTTTAAACACACTTATTTTAGTTGCCAAAGTCATCATTCACATCCAACAGTCATTTACAGTCAAAAGATTAAATGTTAAAATTTCATCCATATTGACCATTTTGGGATCGTTCGGCATGTCCGGAGTCATCGTTTTTCATCCGAAAATTGATTTTTTTGGACTGTACCAAAAATGATTCAAAATGTCAATTGGATTGTGCCTCATGTTGAATAACCACTTTTTAAACCCTCACAGTGACCAAAATTGCCATTTTTACAGAGTTTTGATTACTCAAAAGCTTCAATTTTGACCCCTTTGAGGCACAGAAATGACTTTAAACACACCTATTTTAGTTGACAAAGTCATAATTCACATCCAACAGTCATTTACAGTCGAAAGATTAAATGTTAAAATTTCATCCATATTGACCATTTTGGGATTGTTCGACATGTCCGGAGTCAACGTTTTTCATCCGAAAATTGATTTTTTGGACTGTACCAAAAATCATTCAAAATGTCAATTGGATCGTGCCTCATGTTGAATAACCACTTTTTAAACCCTCACAGTGACCAAAAATGCCAATTTTACAGAGTTTTGCTTACTCAAAAGCTTCAATTTTGACGCATTTGAGGCACAGAAATGACTTTAAACACCCTTATTTTAGTTGACAAAGTCATAATTCACATCCAACAGTCATTTACAGTCAAAAGACTAAATGTTAAAATTTCATCCATATTGACCATTTTGGGATAGTTCGGCATGTCCGGAGTCATCGTTTTTCATCCGAAAATTGATTTTTTGGACTGTACCAGAAATGATTCAAAATGTCAATTGGATCATGCCTCATGTTGAATAACCACTTTTTAAACCCTCACAGTGACCAAAATTGCCATTTTTACAGAGTTTTGATTACTCAAAAGCTTCAATTTTGACCCCTTTGAGGCACAGAAATGACTTTAAACACACTTATTTTAGTTGACAAAGTCATAATTCACATCCAACAGTCATTTACAGTCAAAAGATTAAATGTTAAAATTTCATCCATATTGACCATTTTGGGATCGTTCGACATGTCCGGAGTCATCGTTTTTCATCCGAAAATTGATTTTTTGGACTGTACCAAAAATCATTCAAAATGTCAATTGGATCGTGCCTCATGTTGAATAGCCACTTTTTAAACCCTCACAGTGACCAAAATTGCCAATTTTACAGAGTTTTGCTTACTCAAAAGCTTCAATTTTGACCCATTTCAGGCACAGAAATGACTTTAAACACACTTATTTTAGTTGACATAGTCATATTTCACATCCAACAGTTATTTACAGTCAAAAGATTAAATGTTAAAATTTCATCCATATTGACCATTTTGGGATCGTTTGACATGTCCGGAGTCATCGTTTTTCATCCGAAAATTGATTTTTTTGGAATGTACCAAAAATGATTCAAAATGTCAATTGGATCGTGCCTCATGTTGAATAACAACTTTTTAAACCCTCACAGTGACCAAAATTGCCATTTTTACAGAGTTTTGATTACTCAAAAGCTTCAATTTTGACCCCTTTGAGGCACAGAAATGACTTTAAACACACTTATTTTAGTTGACAAAGTCATAATTCACATCCAACAGTCATTTACAGTCAAAAGATTAAATGTTAAAATTTCATCCATATTGACCATTTTGGGATTGTTCGACATGTCCGGAGTCAACGTTTTTCATCCGAAAATTGATTTTTTGGACTGTACCAAAAATCATTCAAAATGTCAATTGGATCGTGCCTCATGTTGAATAACCACTTTTTAAACCCTCACAGTGACCAAAATTGCCAATTTTACAGAGTTTTGCTTACTCAAAAGATTCAATTTTGACGCATTTGAGGCACAGAAATGACTTTAAACACCCTTATTTTAGTTGACAAAGTCATAATTCACATCCAACAGTCATTTACAGTCAAAAGACTAAATGTTAAAATTTCATCCATATTGACCATTTTGGGATCGTTCGGCATGTCCGGAGTCATCGTTTTTCATCCGAAAATTGATTTTTTGGACTGTACCAGAAATGATTCAAAATGTCAATTGGATCATGCCTCATGTTGAATAACCACTTTTTAAACCCTCACAGTGACCAAAATTGCCATTTTTACAGAGTTTTGATTACTCAAAAGCTTCAATTTTGACCCCTTTGAGGCACAGAAATGACTTTAAACACACTTATTTTAGTTGACAAAGTCATAATTCACATCCAACAGTCATTTACAGTCAAAAGATTAAATGTTAAAATTTCATCCATATTGACCATTTTGGGATTGTTCGACATGTCCGGAGTCAACGTTTTTCATCCGAAAATTGATTTTTTGGACTGTACCAAAAATCATTCAAAATGTCAATTGGATCGTGCCTCATGTTGAATAACCACTTTTTAAACCCTCACAGTGACCAAAATTGCCAATTTTACAGAGTTTTGCTTACTCAAAAGCTTCAATTTTGACCCATTTCAGGCACAGAAATGACTTTAAACACACTTATTTTAGTTGACAAAGTCATATTTCACATCCAACAGTCATTTACAGTCAAAAGATTAAATGTTAAAATTTCATCCATATTGACCATTTTGGGATCGTTTGACAGGTCCGGAGTCATCGTTTTTCATCCGAAAATTGATTTTTTTGGAATGTACCAAAAATGATTCAAAATGTCAATTGGATCGTGCCTCATGTTGAATAACAACTTTTTAAACCCTCACAGTGACCAAAATTGCCATTTTTACAGAGTTTTGATTACTCAAAAGCTTCAATTTTGACCCCTTTGAGGCACAGAAATGACTTTAAACACACTTATTTTAGTTGACAAAGTCATAATTCACATCCAACAGTCATTTACAGTCAAAAGATTAAATGTTAAAATTTCATCCATATTGACCATTTTGGGATTGTTCGACATGTCCGGAGTCAACGTTTTTCATCCGAAAATTGATTTTTTGGACTGTACCAAAAATCATTCAAAATGTCAATTGGATCGTGCCTCATGTTGAATAACCACTTTTTAAACCCTCACAGTGACCAAAATTGCCAATTTTACAGAGTTTTGCTTACTCAAAAGATTCAATTTTGACGCATTTGAGGCACAGAAATGACTTTAAACACCCTTATTTTAGTTGACAAAGTCATAATTCACATCCAACAGTCATTTACAGTCAAAAGACTAAATGTTAAAATTTCATCCATATTGACCATTTTGGGATCATTCGGCATGTCCGGAGTCATCGTTTTTCATCCGAAAATTGATTTTTTGGACTGTACCAGAAATGATTCAAAATGTCAATTGGATCATGCCTCATGTTGAATAACCACTTTTTAAACCCTCACAGTGACCAAAATTGCCAATTTTACAGAGTTTTGCTTACTCAAAAGCTTCAATTTTGACCCATTTCAGGCACAGAAATGACTTTAAACACACTTATTTTAGTTGACAAAGTCATAATTCACATCCAACAGTCATTTACAGTCAAAAGATTAAATGTTAAAATTTCATCATTATAGACCATTTTGGGAACGTTCGACAGGTCCGGAGTCATCGTTTTTCATCCGAAAATTGATTTTTTTGGATTGTACCAAAAATGATTCAAAATGTCAATTGGATCGTGCCTCATGTTGAATAACCACTTTTTAAACCCTCACAGTGACCAAAATTACCATTTTTACAGAGTTTTGATTACTCAAAAGCTTCAATTTTGACCCCTTTGAGGCACAGAAATGACTTTAAACACACTTATTTTAGTTGACAAAGTCATAATTCACATCCAACAGTCATTTACAGTCAAAAGATTAAATGTTAAAATTTCATCCATATTGACCATTTTGGGATCGTTCGACATGTCCGGAGTCATCGTTTTCATCCGAAAATTGATTTTTTGGACTGTACCAAAAATGATTCAAAATGGCAATTGGATTGTGCCTCATGTTGAATAACCACTTTTTAAACCCTCAGAGTGACCAAAATTGCCATTTTTACAGAGTTTTGATTACTCAAAAGCTTCAATTTTTACCCCTTTGAGGCACAGAAATGACTTTAAACACACTTATTTTAGTTGCCAAAGTCATAATTCACATCCAACAGTCATTTACAGTCAAAAGATTAAATGTTAAAATTTCATCCATATTGACCATTTTGGGATCGTTCGGCATGTCCGGAGTCATCGTTTTTCATCCGAAAATGGATTTTTTGGACTGTACCAGAAATGATTCAAAATGTCAATTGGATCGTGCCTCATGTTGAATAACCACTTTTTACACCCTCACAGTGACCAAAATTGCCATTTTTACAGAGTTTTGATTACTCAAAAGCTTCAATTTTGACCCCTTTGAGGCACAGAAATGACTTTAAACACACTTATTTTAGTTGACAAAGTCATAATTCACATCCAACAGTCATTTACAGTCAAAAGATTAAATGTTAAAATTTCATCCATATTGACCATTTTGGGATCGTTCCACATGTCCGGAGTCATCATTTTTCATCCGAAAATTGATTTTTTGGACTGTACCAAAAATCATTCAAAATGTCAATTGGATCGTGCCTCATGTTGAATAACCACTTTTTAAACCCTCACAGTGACCAAAATTGCCAATTTTACAGAGTTTTGCTTACTCAAAAGCTTCAATTTTGACCCATTTCAGGCACAGAAATGACTTTAAACACACTTATTTTAGTTGACAAAGTCATATTTCACATCCAACAGTCATTTACAGTCAAAAGATTAAATGTTAAAATTTCATCCATATTGACCATTTTGGGATCGTTTGACATGTCCGGAGTCATCGTTTTTCATCCGAAAATTGATTTTTTTGGACTGTACCAAAAATGATTCAAAATGTCAATTGGATCGTGCCTCATGTTGAATAACCACTTTTTAAACCCTCACAGTGACCAAAACTGCCATTTTTACAGAGTTTTGATTACTCAAAAGCTTCAATTTTGACCCCTTTGAGGCACAGAAATGACTTTAAACACCCTTATTTTAGTTGACAAAGTCATAATTCACATCCAACAGTCATTTACAGTCAAAAGATTAAATGTTAAAATTTCATCCATATTGACCATTTTGGGATCGTTCGGCATGTCCGGAGTCATCGTTTTTCATCCGAAAATTGATTTTTTGGACTGTACCAGAAATGATTCAAAATGTCAATTGGATCATGCCTCATGTTGAATAACCACTTTTTAAACCCTCACAGTGACCAAAATTGCCATTTTTACAGAGTTTTGATTACTCAAAAGCTTCAATTTTGACCCCTTTGAGGCACAGAAATGACTTTAAACACACTTATTTTAGTTGACAAAGTCATAATTCACATCCAACAGTCATTTACAGTCAAAAGATTAAATGTTAAAATTTCATCCATATTGACCATTTTGGGATCGTTTGACATGTCCGGAGTCATCGTTTTTCATCCGAAAATTGATTTTTTGGACTGTACCGAAAATGATTCAAAATGTCAATTGGATCGTGCCTCATGTTGAATGACCACTTTTTAAACCCTCAGAGTGACCAAAATTGCCATTTTTACAGAGTTTTGCTTACTCAAAAGCTTCAATTTTGATCCGTTTCAGGCACAGAAATGACTTTAAACACACTTATTTTAGTTGACAAAGTCATAATTCACATCCAACATTCATTTACAGTCAAAAGATTAAATGTTAACATTTCGTCCATATTGACCATTTTGGGATCATTCGACATGTCAGGAGTCATCGTTTTTCATCCGAAAATTGATTTTTTTGGACTGTACCAAAAATTATTCAAAATGTCAATTGGATCGTGCCTCATGTTGAATAACCACTTTTTAAACCCTCACAGTGACCAAAATTGCCATTTTTACAGAGTTTTGATTACTCAAAAGCTTCAATTTTGACCCCTTTGAGGCACAGAAATGACTTTAAACACACTTATTTTAGTTGACAAAGTCATAATTCACATCCAACAGTCATTTAGAGTCAAAAGATTAAATGTTAAAATTTCATCCATATTGACCATTTTGGGATCGTTCGACATGTCCGGAGTCATCGTTTTTCATCCGAAAATTGATTTTTTGGACTGTACCAAAAATCATTCAAAATGTCAATTGGATCGTGCCTCATGTTGAATAGCCACTTTTTAAACCCTCACAGTGACCAAAATTGCCAATTTTACAGAGTTTTGCTTACTCAAAAGCTTCAATTTTGACCCCTTTGAGGCACAGAAATGACTTTAAACACACTTATTTTAGTTGACAAAATCATAATTCACATCCAACAGTCATTTACAGCCAAAAGATTAAATGTTAAAATTTCATCATTATAGACCATTTTGGGAACGTTCGACAGGTCCGGAGTCATCGTTTTTCATCCGAAAATTGATTTTTTGGATTGTACCAAAAATGATTCAAAATGTCAATTGGATCGTGCCTCATGTTGAATAACCACTTTTTAAACCCTCACAGTGACCAAAATTACCATTTTTACAGAGTTTTGATTACTCAAAAGCTTCAATTTTGACCCCTTTGAGGCACAGAAATGACTTTAAACACACTTATTTTAGTTGACAAAGTCATAATTCACATCCAACAGTCATTTACAGTCAAAAGATTAAATGTTAAAATTTCATCCATATTGACCATTTTGGGATCGTTCGACATGTCCGGAGTCATCGTTTTTCATCCGAAAATTGATTTTTTGGACTGTACCAAAAATGATTCAAAATGGCAATTGGATCGTGCCTCATGTTGAATAACCACTTTTTAAACCCTCAGAGTGACCAAAATTGCCATTTTTACAGAGTTTTGATTACTCAAAAGCTTCAATTTTGACCCCTTTGAGGCACAGAAATGACTTTAAACACACTTATTTTAGTTGCCAAAGTCATAATTCACATCCAACAGTCATTTACAGTCAAAAGATTAAATGTTAAAATTTCATCCATATTGACCATTTTGGGATCGTTCGGCATGTCCGGAGTCATCGTTTTTCATCCGAAAATTGATTTTTTTGGACTGTACCAAAAATGATTCAAAATGTCAATTGGATTGTGCCTCATGTTGAATAACCACTTTTTAAACCCTCACAGTGACCAAAATTGCCATTTTTACAGAGTTTTGATTACTCAAAAGCTTCAATTTTGACCCCTTTGAGGCACAGAAATGACTTTAAACACACTTATTTTAGTTGACAAAGTCATAATTCACATCCAACAGTCATTTACAGTCAAAAGATTAAATGTTAAAATTTCATCCATATTGACCATTTTGGGATCGTTCGACATGTCCGGAGTCATCGTTTTTCATCCGAAAATTGATTTTTTGGACTGTACCAAAAATCATTCAAAATGTCAATTGGATCGTGCCTCATGTTGAATAGCCACTTTTTAAACCCTCACAGTGACCAAAATTGCCAATTTTACAGAGTTTTGCTTACTCAAAAGCTTCAATTTTGACCCATTTCAGGCACAGAAATGACTTTAAACACACTTATTTTAGTTGACAAAGTCATATTTCACATCCAACAGTTATTTACAGTCAAAAGATTAAATGTTAAAATTTCATCCATATTGACCATTTTGGGATCGTTTGACATGTCCGGAGTCATCGTTTTTCATCCGAAAATTGATTTTTTTGG
The DNA here is from genome assembly GCF_964263255.1 of Lissotriton vulgaris. NCBI lineage: Eukaryota > Metazoa > Chordata > Amphibia > Caudata > Salamandridae > Lissotriton > Lissotriton vulgaris. Next base: position 264,003 of record NW_028242265.1, read on the forward strand.
AATGTACCAAAAATGATTCAAAATGTCAATTGGATCGTGCCTCATGTTGAATAACAACTTTTTAAACCCTCACAGTGACCAAAATTGCCATTTTTACAGAGTTTTGATTACTCAAAAGCTTCAATTTTGACCCCTTTGAGGCACAGAAATGACTTTAAACACACTTATTTTAGTTGACAAAGTCATAATTCACATCCAACAGTCATTTACAGTCAAAAGATTAAATGTTAAAATTTCATCCATATTGACCATTTTGGGATTGTTCGACATGTCCGGAGTCAACGTTTTTCATCCGAAAATTGATTTTTTGGACTGTACCAAAAATCATTCAAAATGTCAATTGGATCGTGCCTCATGTTGAATAACCACTTTTTAAACCCTCACAGTGACCAAAATTGCCAATTTTACAGAGTTTTGCTTACTCAAAAGATTCAATTTTGACGCATTTGAGGCACAGAAATGACTTTAAACACCCTTATTTTAGTTGACAAAGTCATAATTCACATCCAACAGTCATTTACAGTCAAAAGACTAAATGTTAAAATTTCATCCATATTGACCATTTTGGGATCGTTCGGCATGTCCGGAGTCATCGTTTTTCATCCGAAAATTGATTTTTTGGACTGTACCAGAAATGATTCAAAATGTCAATTGGATCATGCCTCATGTTGAATAACCACTTTTTAAACCCTCACAGTGACCAAAATTGCCATTTTTACAGAGTTTTGATTACTCAAAAGCTTCAATTTTGACCCCTTTGAGGCACAGAAATGACTTTAAACACACTTATTTTAGTTGACAAAGTCATAATTCACATCCAACAGTCATTTACAGTCAAAAGATTAAATGTTAAAATTTCATCCATATTGACCATTTTGGGATTGTTCGACATGTCCGGAGTCAACGTTTTTCATCCGAAAATTGTTTTTTTGGACTGTACCAAAAATCATTCAAAATGTCAATTGGATCGTGCCTCATGTTGAATAACCACTTTTTAAACCCTCACAGTGACCAACATTGCCAATTTTACAGAGTTTTGCTTACTCAAAAGCTTCAATTTTGACCCATTTCAGGCACAGAAATGACTTTAAACACACTTATTTTAGTTGACAAAGTCATATTTCACATCCAACAGTCATTTACAGTCAAAAGATTAAATGTTAAAATTTCATCCATATTGACCATTTTGGGATCGTTTGACATGTCCGGAGTCATCGTTTTTCATCCGAAAATTGATTTTTTTGGAATGTACCAAAAATGATTCAAAATATCAATTGGATCGTGCCTCATGTTGAATAACAACTTTTTAAACCCTCACAGTGACCAAAATTGCCATTTTTACAGAGTTTTGATTACTCAAAAGCTTCAATTTTGACCCCTTTGAGGCACAGAAATGACTTTAAACACACTTATTTTAGTTGACAAAGTCATAATTCACATCCAACAGTCATTTACAGTCAAAAGATTAAATGTTAAAATTTCATCCATATTGACCATTTTGGGATTGTTCGACATGTCCGGAGTCAACGTTTTTCATCCGAAAATTGATTTTTTGGACTGTACCAAAAATCATTCAAAATGTCAATTGGATCGTGCCTCATGTTGAATAACCACTTTTTAAACCCTCACAGTGACCAAAATTGCCAATTTTACAGAGTTTTGCTTACTCAAAAGATTCAATTTTGACGCATTTGAGGCACAGAAATGACTTTAAACACCCTTATTTTAGTTGACAAAGTCATAATTCACATCCAACAGTCATTTACAGTCAAAAGACTAAATGTTGAAATTTCATCCATATTGACCATTTTGGGATCATTCGGCATGTCCGGAGTCATCGTTTTTCATCCGAAAATTGATTTTTTGGACTGTACCAAAAATCATTCAAAATGTCAATTGGATCGTGCCTCATGTTGAATAACCACTTTTTAAACCCTCACAGTGACCAAAATTGCCAATTTTACAGAGTTTTGCTTACTCAAAAGCTTCAATTTTGACCCATTTCAGGCACAGAAATGACTTTAAACACACTTATTTTAGTTGACAAAGTCATAATTCACATCCAACAGTCATTTACAGTCAAAAGACTAAATGTTAAAATTTCATCCATATTGACCATTTTGGGATAGTTCGGCATGTCCGGAGTCATCGTTTTTCATCCGAAAATTGATTTTTTGGACTGTACCAGAAATGATTCAAAATGTCAATTGGATCATGCCTCATGTTGAATAACCACTTTTTAAACCCTCACAGTGACCAAAATTGCCATTTTTACAGAGTTTTGATTACTCAAAAGCTTCAATTTTGACCCCTTTGAGGCACAGAAATGACTTTAAACACACTTATTTTAGTTGACAAAGTCATAATTCACATCCAACAGTCATTTACAGTCAAAAGATTAAATGTTAAAATTTCATCCATATTGACCATTTTGGGATCGTTCGACATGTCCGGAGTCATCGTTTTTCACCCGAAAATTGATTTTTTGGACTGTACCAAAAATCATTCAAAATGTCAATTGGATCGTGCCTCATGTTGAATAGCCACTTTTTAAACCCTCACAGTGACCAAAATTGCCAATTTTACAGAGTTTTGCTTACTCAAAAGATTCAATTTTGACCCCTTTGAGGCACAGAAATGACTTTAAACACACTTATTTTAGTTGACAAAGTCATAATTCACATCCAACAGTCATTTACAGTCAAAAGATTAAATGTTAAAATTTCATCCATATTGACCATTTTGGGATTGTTCGACATGTCCGGAGTCAACGTTTTTCATCCGAAAATTGATTTTTTGGACTGTACCAAAAATCATTCAAAATGTCAATTGGATCGTGCCTCATGTTGAATAACCACTTTTTAAACCCTCACAGTGACCAAAATTGCCAATTTTACAGAGTTTTGCTTACTCAAAAGATTCAATTTTGACGCATTTGAGGCACAGAAATGACTTTAAACACCCTTATTTTAGTTGACAAAGTCATAATTCACATCCAACAGTCATTTACAGTCAAAAGACTAAATGTTAAAATTTCATCCATATTGACCATTTTGGGATCATTCGGCATGTCCGGAGTCATCGTTTTTCATCCGAAAATTGATTTTTTGGACTGTACCAGAAATGATTCAAAATGTCAATTGGATCATGCCTCATGTTGAATAACCACTTTTTAAACCCTCACAGTGACCAAAATTGCCATTTTTACAGAGTTTTGATTACTCAAAAGCTTCAATTTTGACCCCTTTGAGGCACAGAAATGACTTTAAACACACTTATTTTAGTTGACAAAGTCATAATTCACATCCAACAGTCATTTACAGTCAAAAGATTAAATGTTAAAATTTCATCCATATTGACCATTTTGGGATCGTTCGACATGTCCGGAGTCATCGTTTTTCATCCGAAAATTGATTTTTTGGACTGTACCAAAAATCATTCAAAATGTCAATTGGATCGTGCCTCATGTTGAATAACCACTTTTTAAACCCTCACAGTGACCAAAATTGCCAATTTTACAGAGTTTTGCTTACTCAAAAGATTCAATTTTGACGCATTTGAGGCACAGAAATGACTTTAAACACCCTTATTTTAGTTGACAAAGTCATAATTCACATCCAACAGTCATTTACAGTCAAAAGACTAAATGTTAAAATTTCATCCATATTGACCATTTTGGGATCGTTCGGCATGTCCGGAGTCATCGTTTTTCATCCGAAAATTGATTTTTTGGACTGTACCAGAAATGATTCAAAATGTCAATTGGATCATGCCTCATGTTGAATAACCACTTTTTAAACCCTCACAGTGACCAAAATTGCCATTTTTACAGAGTTTTGATTACTCAAAAGCTTCAATTTTGACCCCTTTGAGGCACAGAAATGACTTTAAACACACTTATTTTAGTTGACAAAGTCATAATTCACATCCAACAGTCATTTACAGTCAAAAGATTAAATGTTAAAATTTCATCCATATTGACCATTTTGGGATTGTTCGACATGTCCGGAGTCAACGTTTTTCATCCGAAAATTGATTTTTTGGACTGTACCAAAAATCATTCAAAATGTCAATTGGATCGTGCCTCATGTTGAATAACCACTTTTTAAACCCTCACAGTGACCAAAATTGCCAATTTTACAGAGTTTTGCTTACTCAAAAGCTTCAATTTTGACCCATTTCAGGCACAGAAATGACTTTAAACACACTTATTTTAGTTGACAAAGTCATATTTCACATCCAACAGTCATTTACAGTCAAAAGATTAAATGTTAAAATTTCATCCATATTGACCATTTTGGGATCGTTTGACATGTCCGGAGTCATCGTTTTTCATCCGAAAATTGATTTTTTTGGAATGTACCAAAAATGATTCAAAATGTCAATTGGATCGTGCCTCATGTTGAATAACAACTTTTTAAACCCTCACAGTGACCAAAATTGCCATTTTTACAGAGTTTTGATTACTCAAAAGCTTCAATTTTGACCCCTTGAGGCACAGAAATGACTTTAAACACACTTATTTTAGTTGACAAAGTCATAATTCACATCCAACAGTCATTTACAGTCAAAAGATTAAATGTTAAAATTTCATCCATATTGACCATTTTGGGATTGTTCGACATGTCCGGAGTCAACGTTTTTCATCCGAAAATTGATTTTTTGGACTGTACCAAAAATCATTCAAAATGTCAATTGGATCGTGCCTCATGTTGAATAACCACTTTTTAAACCCTCACAGTGACCAAAATTGCCAATTTTACAGAGTTTTGCTTACTCAAAAGATTCAATTTTGACGCATTTGAGGCACAGAAATGACTTTAAACACCCTTATTTTAGTTGACAAAGTCATAATTCACATCCAACAGTCATTTACAGTCAAAAGACTAAATGTTAAAATTTCATCCATATTGACCATTTTGGGATTGTTCGACATGTCCGGAGTCAACGTTTTTCATCCGAAAATTGATTTTTTGGACTGTACCAAAAATCATTCAAAATGTCAATTGGATCGTGCCTCATGTTGAATAACCACTTTTTAAACCCTCACAGTGACCAAAATTGCCAATTTTACAGAGTTTTGCTTACTCAAAAGCTTCAATTTTGACCCATTTCAGGCATAGAAATGACTTTAAACACACTTATTTTAGTTGACAAAGTCATAATTCACATCCAACAGTCATTTACAGTCAAAAGATTAAATGTTAAAATTTCATCATTATAGACCATTTTGGGAACGTTCGACAGGTCCGGAGTCATCGTTTTTCATCCGAAAATTGATTTTTTTGGATTGTACCAAAAATGATTCAAAATGTCAATTGGATCGTGCCTCATGTTGAATAACCACTTTTTAAACCCTCACAGTGACCAAAATTACCATTTTTACAGAGTTTTGATTACTCAAAAGCTTCAATTTTGACCCCTTTGAGGCACAGAAATGACTTTAAACACACTTATTTTAGTTGACAAAGTCATAATTCACATCCAACAGTCATTTACAGTCAAAAGATTAAATGTTAAAATTTCATCCATATTGACCATTTTGGGATCGTTCGACATGTCCGGAGTCATCGTTTTCATCCGAAAATTGATTTTTTGGACTGTACCAAAAATGATTCAAAATGGCAATTGGATTGTGCCTCATGTTGAATAACCACTTTTTAAACCCTCAGAGTGACCAAAATTGCCATTTTTACAGAGTTTTGATTACTCAAAAGCTTCAATTTTTACCCCTTTGAGGCACAGAAATGACTTTAAACACACTTATTTTAGTTGCCAAAGTCATAATTCACATCCAACAGTCATTTACAGTCAAAAGATTAAATGTTAAAATTTCATCCATATTGACCATTTTGGGATCGTTCGGCATGTCCGGAGTCATCGTTTTTCATCCGAAAATGGATTTTTTGGACTGTACCAGAAATGATTCAAAATGTCAATTGGATCGTGCCTCATGTTGAATAACCACTTTTTAAACCCTCACAGTGACCAAAATTGCCATTTTTACAGAGTTTTGCTTACTCAAAAGCTTCAATTTTGACCCATTTCAGGCACAGAAATGACTTTAAACACACTTATTTTAGTTGACAAAGTCATATTTCACATCCAACAGTCATTTACAGTCAAAAGATTAAATGTTAAAATTTCATCCATATTGACCATTTTGGGATCGTTTGACATGTCCGGAGTCATCGTTTTTCATCCGAAAATTGATTTTTTTGGGATGTACCAAAAATGATTCAAAATGTCAATTGGATCGTGCCTCATGTTGAATAACCACTTTTTAAACCCTCACAGTGACCAAAACTGCCATTTTTACAGAGTTTTGTTTACTCAAAAGCTTCAATTTTGACCCCTTTGAGGCACAGAAATGACTTTAAACACCCTTATTTTAGTTGACAAAGTCATAATTCACATCCAACAGTCATTTACAGTCAAAAGATTAAATGTTAAAATTTCATCCATATTGACCATTTTGGGATCGTTCGGCATGTCCGGAGTCATCGTTTTTCATCCGAAAATTGATTTTTAGGACTGTACCAGAAATGATTCAAAATGTCAATTGGATCATGCCTCATGTTGAATAACCACTTTTTAAACCCTCACAGTGACCAAAATTGCCATTTTTACAGAGTTTTGATTACTCAAAAGCTTCAATTTTGACCCCTTTGAGGCACAGAAATGACTTTAAACACACTTATTTTAGTTGACAAAGTCATAATTCACATCCAACAGTCATTTACAGTCAAAAGATTAAATGTTAAAATTTCATCCATATTGACCATTTTGGGATCGTTCCACATGTCCGGAGTCATCATTTTTCATCCGAAAATTGATTTTTTGGACTGTACCAAAAATCATTCAAAATGTCAATTGGATCGTGCCTCATGTTGAATAACCACTTTTTAAACCCTCACAGTGACCAAAATTGCCAATTTTACAGAGTTTTGCTTACTCAAAAGCTTCAATTTTGACCCATTTCAGGCACAGAAATGACTTTAAACACACTTATTTTAGTTGACAAAGTCATATTTCACATCCAACAGTCATTTACAGTCAAAAGATTAAATGTTAAAATTTCATCCATATTGACCATTTTGGGATCGTTTGACATGTCCGGAGTCATCGTTTTTCATCCGAAAATTGATTTTTTTGGACTGTACCAAAAATGATTCAAAATGTCAATTGGATCGTGCCTCATGTTGAATAACCACTTTTTAAACCCTCACAGTGACCAAAACTGCCATTTTTACAGAGTTTTGATTACTCAAAAGCTTCAATTTTGACCCCTTTGAGGCACAGAAATGACTTTAAACACCCTTATTTTAGTTGACAAAGTCATAATTCACATCCAACAGTCATTTACAGTCAAAAGATTAAATGTTAAAATTTCATCCATATTGACCATTTTGGGATCGTTCGGCATGTCCGGAGTCATCGTTTTTCATCCGAAAATTGATTTTTTGGACTGTACCAGAAATGATTCAAAATGTCAATTGGATCATGCCTCATGTTGAATAACCACTTTTTAAACCCTCACAGTGACCAAAATTGCCATTTTTACAGAGTTTTGATTACTCAAAAGCTTCAATTTTGACCCCTTTGAGGCACAGAAATGACTTTAAACACACTTATTTTAGTTGACAAAGTCATAATTCACATCCAACAGTCATTTACAGTCAAAAGATTAAATGTTAAAATTTCATCCATATTGACCATTTTGGGATCGTTTGACATGTCCGGAGTCATCGTTTTTCATCCGAAAATTGATTTTTTGGACTGTACCGAAAATGATTCAAAATGTCAATTGGATCGTGCCTCATGTTGAATGACCACTTTTTAAACCCTCAGAGTGACCAAAATTGCCATTTTTACAGAGTTTTGCTTACTCAAAAGCTTCAATTTTGATCCGTTTCAGGCACAGAAATGACTTTAAACACACTTATTTTAGTTGACAAAGTCATAATTCACATCCAACATTCATTTACAGTCAAAAGATTAAATGTTAACATTTCGTCCATATTGACCATTTTGGGATCATTCGACATGTCAGGAGTCATCGTTTTTCATCCGAAAATTGATTTTTTTGGACTGTACCAAAAATTATTCAAAATGTCAATTGGATCGTGCCTCATGTTGAATAACCACTTTTTAAACCCTCACAGTGACCAAAATTGCCATTTTTACAGAGTTTTGATTACTCAAAAGCTTCAATTTTGACCCCTTTGAGGCACAGAAATGACTTTAAACACACTTATTTTAGTTGACAAAGTCATAATTCACATCCAACAGTCATTTAGAGTCAAAAGATTAAATGTTAAAATTTCATCCATATTGACCATTTTGGGATCGTTCGACATGTCCGGAGTCATCGTTTTTCATCCGAAAATTGATTTTTTGGACTGTACCAAAAATCATTCAAAATGTCAATTGGATCGTGCCTCATGTTGAATAGCCACTTTTTAAACCCTCACAGTGACCAAAATTGCCAATTTTACAGAGTTTTGCTTACTCAAAAGCTTCAATTTTGACCCCTTTGAGGCACAGAAATGACTTTAAACACACTTATTTTAGTTGACAAAGTCATAATTCACATCCAACAGTCATTTACAGCCAAAAGATTAAATGTTAAAATTTCATCATTATAGACCATTTTGGGAACGTTCGACAGGTCCGGAGTCATCGTTTTTCATCCGAAAATTGATTTTTTGGATTGTACCAAAAATGATTCAAAATGTCAATTGGATCGTGCCTCATGTTGAATAACCACTTTTTAAACCCTCACAGTGACCAAAATTACCATTTTTACAGAGTTTTGATTACTCAAAAGCTTCAATTTTGACCCCTTTGAGGCACAGAAATGACTTTAAACACACTTATTTTAGTTGACAAAGTCATAATTCACATCCAACAGTCATTTACAGTCAAAAGATTAAATGTTAAAATTTCATCCATATTGACCATTTTGGGATCGTTCGACATGTCCGGAGTCATCGTTTTTCATCCGAAAATTGATTTTTTGGACTGTACCAAAAATGATTCAAAATGGCAATTGGATTGTGCCTCATGTTGAATAACCACTTTTTAAACCCTCAGAGTGACCAAAATTGCCATTTTTACAGAGTTTTGATTACTCAAAAGCTTCAATTTTGACCCCTTTGAGGCACAGAAATGACTTTAAACACACTTATTTTAGTTGCCAAAGTCATAATTCACATCCAACAGTCATTTACAGTCAAAAGATTAAATGTTAAAATTTCATCCATATTGACCATTTTGGGATCGTTCGGCATGTCCGGAGTCATCGTTTTTCATCCGAAAATTGATTTTTTTGGACTGTACCAAAAATGATTCAAAATGTCAATTGGATTGTGCCTCATGTTGAATAACCACTTTTTAAACCCTCACAGTGACCAAAATTGCCATTTTTACAGAGTTTTGATTACTCAAAAGCTTCAATTTTGACCCCTTTGAGGCACAGAAATGACTTTAAACACACTTATTTTAGTTGACAAAGTCATAATTCACATCCAACAGTCATTTACAGTCAAAAGATTAAATGTTAAAATTTCATCCATATTGACCATTTTGGGATCGTTCGACATGTCCGGAGTCATCGTTTTTCATCCGAAAATTGATTTTTTGGACTGTACCAAAAATCATTCAAAATGTCAATTGGATCGTGCCTCATGTTGAATAGCCACTTTTTAAACCCTCACAGTGACCAAAATTGCCAATTTTACAGAGTTTTGCTTACTCAAAAGCTTCAATTTTGACCCATTTCAGGCACAGAAATGACTTTAAACACACTTATTTTAGTTGACAAAGTCATATTTCACATCCAACAGTTATTTACAGTCAAAAGATTAAATGTTAAAATTTCATCCATATTGACCATTTTGGGATCGTTTGACATGTCCGGAGTCATCGTTTTTCATCCGAAAATTGATTTTTTTGGAATGTACCAAAAATGATTCAAAATGTCAATTGGATCGTGCCTCATGTTGAATAACAACTTTTTAAACCCTCACAGTGACCAAAATTGCCATTTTTACAGAGTTTTGATTACTCAAAAGCTTCAATTTTGACCCCTTTGAGGCACAGAAATGACTTTAAACACACTTATTTTAGTTGACAAAGTCATAATTCACATCCAACAGTCATTTACAGTCAAAAGATTAAATGTTAAAATTTCATCCATATTGACCATTTTGGGATTGTTCGACATGTCCGGAGTCAACGTTTTTCATCCGAAAATTGATTTTTTGGACTGTACCAAAAATCATTCAAAATGTCAATTGGATCGTGCCTCATGTTGAATAACCACTTTTTAAACCCTCACAGTGACCAAAATTGCCAATTTTACAGAGTTTTGCTTACTCAAAAGATTCAATTTTGACGCATTTGAGGCACAGAAATGACTTTAAACACCCTTATTTTAGTTGACAAAGTCATAATTCACATCCAACAGTCATTTACAGTCAAAAGACTAAATGTTAAAATTTCATCCATATTGACCATTTTGGGATCGTTCGGCATGTCCGGAGTCATCGTTTTTCATCCGAAAATTGATTTTTTGGACTGTACCAGAAATGATTCAAAATGTCAATTGGATCATGCCTCATGTTGAATAACCACTTTTTAAACCCTCACAGTGACCAAAATTGCCATTTTTACAGAGTTTTGATTACTCAAAAGCTTCAATTTTGACCCCTTTGAGGCACAGAAATGACTTTAAACACACTTATTTTAGTTGACAAAGTCATAATTCACATCCAACAGTCATTTACAGTCAAAAGATTAAATGTTAAAATTTCATCCATATTGACCATTTTGGGATTGTTCGACATGTCCGGAGTCAACGTTTTTCATCCGAAAATTGTTTTTTTGGACTGTACCAAAAATCATTCAAAATGTCAATTGGATCGTGCCTCATGTTGAATAACCACTTTTTAAACCCTCACAGTGACCAAAATTGCCAATTTTACAGAGTTTTGCTTACTCAAAAGCTTCAATTTTGACCCATTTCAGGCACAGAAATGACTTTAAACACACTTATTTTAGTTGACAAAGTCATATTTCACATCCAACAGTCATTTACAGTCAAAAGATTAAATGTTAAAATTTCATCCATATTGACCATTTTGGGATCGTTTGACATGTCCGGAGTCATCGTTTTTCATCCGAAAATTGATTTTTTTGGAATGTACCAAAAATGATTCAAAATATCAATTGGATCGTGCCTCATGTTGAATAACAACTTTTTAAACCCTCACAGTGACCAAAATTGCCATTTTTACAGAGTTTTGATTACTCAAAAGCTTCAATTTTGACCCCTTTGAGGCACAGAAATGACTTTAAACACACTTATTTTAGTTGACAAAGTCATAATTCACATCCAACAGTCATTTACAGTCAAAAGATTAAATGTTAAAATTTCATCCATATTGACCATTTTGGGATTGTTCGACATGTCCGGAGTCAACGTTTTTCATCCGAAAATTGATTTTTTGGACTGTACCAAAAATCATTCAAAATGTCAATTGGATCGTGCCTCATGTTGAATAACCACTTTTTAAACCCTCACAGTGACCAAAATTGCCAATTTTACAGAGTTTTGCTTACTCAAAAGATTCAATTTTGACGCATTTGAGGCACAGAAATGACTTTAAACACACTTATTTTAGTTGACAAAGTCATAATTCACATCCAACAGTCATTTACAGTCAAAAGATTAAATGTTAAAATTTCATCCATATTGACCATTTTGGGATTGTTCGACATGTCCGGAGTCAACGTTTTTCATCCGAAAATTGATTTTTTGGACTGTACCGAAAATGATTCAAAATGTCAATTGGATCGTGCCTCATGTTGAATGACCACTTTTTAAACCCTCAGAGTGACCAAAATTGCCATTTTTACAGAGTTTTGCTTACTCAAAAGCTTCAATTTTGATCCGTTTCAGGCACAGAAATGACTTTAAACACACTTATTTTAGTTGACAAAGTCATAATTCACATCCAACATTCATTTACAGTCAAAAGATTAAATGTTAACATTTCGTCCATATTGACCATTTTGGGATCATTCGACATGTCAGGAGTCATCGTTTTTCATCCGAAAATTGATTTTTTTGGACTGTACCAAAAATTATTCAAAATGTCAATTGGATCGTGCCTCATGTTGAATAACCACTTTTTAAACCCTCACAGTGACCAAAATTGCCATTTTTACAGAGTTTTGATTACTCAAAAGCTTCAATTTTGACCCCTTTGAGGCACAGAAATGACTTTAAACACACTTATTTTAGTTGACAAAGTCATAATTCACATCCAACAGTCATTTAGAGTCAAAAGATTAAATGTTAAAATTTCATCCATATTGACCATTTTGGGATCGTTCGACATGTCCGGAGTCATCGTTTTTCATCCGAAAATTGATTTTTTGGACTGTACCAAAAATCATTCAAAATGTCAATTGGATCGTGCCTCATGTTGAATAGCCACTTTTTAAACCCTCACAGTGACCAAAATTGCCAATTTTACAGAGTTTTGCTTACTCAAAAGCTTCAATTTTGACCCCTTTGAGGCACAGAAATGACTTTAAACACACTTATTTTAGTTGACAAAATCATAATTCACATCCAACAGTCATTTACAGCCAAAAGATTAAATGTTAAAATTTCATCATTATAGACCATTTTGGGAACGTTCGACAGGTCCGGAGTCATCGTTTTTCATCCGAAAATTGATTTTTTGGATTGTACCAAAAATGATTCAAAATGTCAATTGGATCGTGCCTCATGTTGAATAACCACTTTTTAAACCCTCACAGTGACCAAAATTACCATTTTTACAGAGTTTTGATTACTCAAAAGCTTCAATTTTGACCCCTTTGAGGCACAGAAATGACTTTAAACACACTTATTTTAGTTGACAAAGTCATAATTCACATCCAACAGTCATTTACAGTCAAAAGATTAAATGTTAAAATTTCATCCATATTGACCATTTTGGGATCGTTCGACATGTCCGGAGTCATCGTTTTTCATCCGAAAATTGATTTTTTGGACTGTACCAAAAATGATTCAAAATGGCAATTGGATCGTGCCTCATGTTGAATAACCACTTTTTAAACCCTCAGAGTGACCAAAATTGCCATTTTTACAGAGTTTTGATTACTCAAAAGCTTCAATTTTGACCCCTTTGAGGCACAGAAATGACTTTAAACACACTTATTTTAGTTGCCAAAGTCATAATTCACATCCAACAGTCATTTACAGTCAAAAGATTAAATGTTAAAATTTCATCCATATTGACCATTTTGGGATCGTTCGGCATGTCCGGAGTCATCGTTTTTCATCCGAAAATTGATTTTTTTGGACTGTACCAAAAATGATTCAAAATGTCAATTGGATTGTGCCTCATGTTGAATAACCACTTTTTAAACCCTCACAGTGACCAAAATTGCCATTTTTACAGAGTTTTGATTACTCAAAAGCTTCAATTTTGACCCCTTTGAGGCACAGAAATGACTTTAAACACACTTATTTTAGTTGACAAAGTCATAATTCACATCCAACAGTCATTTACAGTCAAAAGATTAAATGTTAAAATTTCATCCATATTGACCATTTTGGGATCGTTCGACATGTCCGGAGTCATCGTTTTTCATCCGAAAATTGATTTTTTGGACTGTACCAAAAATCATTCAAAATGTCAATTGGATCGTGCCTCATGTTGAATAGCCACTTTTTAAACCCTCACAGTGACCAAAATTGCCAATTTTACAGAGTTTTGCTTACTCAAAAGCTTCAATTTTGACCCATTTCAGGCACAGAAATGACTTTAAACACACTTATTTTAGTTGACAAAGTCATATTTCACATCCAACAGTTATTTACAGTCAAAAGATTAAATGTTAAAATTTCATCCATATTGACCATTTTGGGATCGTTTGACATGTCCGGAGTCATCGTTTTTCATCCGAAAATTGATTTTTTTGGAATGTACCAAAAATGATTCAAAATGTCAATTGGATCGTGCCTCATGTTGAATAACAACTTTTTAAACCCTCACAGTGACCAAAATTGCCATTTTTACAGAGTTTTGATTACTCAAAAGCTTCAATTTTGACCCCTTTGAGGCACAGAAATGACTTTAAACACACTTATTTTAGTTGACAAAGTCATAATTCACATCCAACAGTCATTTACAGTCAAAAGATTAAATGTTAAAATTTCATCCATATTGACCATTTTGGGATTGTTCGACATGTCCGGAGTCAACGTTTTTCATCCGAAAATTGATTTTTTGGACTGTACCAAAAATCATTCAAAATGTCAATTGGATCGTGCCTCATGTTGAATAACCACTTTTTAAACCCTCACAGTGACCAAAATTGCCAATTTTACAGAGTTTTGCTTACTCAAAAGATTCAATTTTGACGCATTTGAGGCACAGAAATGACTTTAAACACCCTTATTTTAGTTGACAAAGTCATAATTCACATCCAACAGTCATTTACAGTCAAAAGACTAAATGTTAAAATTTCATCCATATTGACCATTTTGGGATCGTTCGGCATGTCCGGAGTCATCGTTTTTCATCCGAAAATTGATTTTTTGGACTGTACCAGAAATGATTCAAAATGTCAATTGGATCATGCCTCATGTTGAATAACCACTTTTTAAACCCTCACAGTGACCAAAATTGCCATTTTTACAGAGTTTTGATTACTCAAAAGCTTCAATTTTGACCCCTTTGAGGCACAGAAATGACTTTAAACACACTTATTTTAGTTGACAAAGTCATAATTCACATCCAACAGTCATTTACAGTCAAAAGATTAAATGTTAAAATTTCATCCATATTGACCATTTTGGGATTGTTCGACATGTCCGGAGTCAACGTTTTTCATCCGAAAATTGTTTTTTTGGACTGTACCAAAAATCATTCAAAATGTCAATTGGATCGTGCCTCATGTTGAATAACCACTTTTTAAACCCTCACAGTGACCAACATTGCCAATTTTACAGAGTTTTGCTTACTCAAAAGCTTCAATTTTGACCCATTTCAGGCACAGAAATGACTTTAAACACACTTATTTTAGTTGACAAAGTCATATTTCACATCCAACAGTCATTTACAGTCAAAAGATTAAATGTTAAAATTTCATCCATATTGACCATTTTGGGATCGTTTGACATGTCCGGAGTCATCGTTTTTCATCCGAAAATTGATTTTTTTGGAATGTACCAAAAATGATTCAAAATATCAATTGGATCGTGCCTCATGTTGAATAACAACTTTTTAAACCCTCACAGTGACCAAAATTGCCATTTTTACAGAGTTTTGATTACTCAAAAGCTTCAATTTTGACCCCTTTGAGGCACAGAAATGACTTTAAACACACTTATTTTAGTTGACAAAGTCATAATTCACATCCAACAGTCATTTACAGTCAAAAGATTAAATGTTAAAATTTCATCCATATTGACCATTTTGGGATTGTTCGACATGTCCGGAGTCAACGTTTTTCATCCGAAAATTGATTTTTTGGACTGTACCAAAAATCATTCAAAATGTCAATTGGATCGTGCCTCATGTTGAATAACCACTTTTTAAACCCTCACAGTGACCAAAATTGCCAATTTTACAGAGTTTTGCTTACTCAAAAGATTCAATTTTGACGCATTTGAGGCACAGAAATGACTTTAAACACCCTTATTTTAGTTGACAAAGTCATAATTCACATCCAACAGTCATTTACAGTCAAAAGACTAAATGTTGAAATTTCATCCATATTGACCATTTTGGGATCATTCGGCATGTCCGGAGTCATCGTTTTTCATCCGAAAATTGATTTTTTGGACTGTACCAAAAATCATTCAAAATGTCAATTGGATCGTGCCTCATGTTGAATAACCACTTTTTAAACCCTCACAGTGACCAAAATTGCCAATTTTACAGAGTTTTGCTTACTCAAAAGCTTCAATTTTGACCCATTTCAGGCACAGAAATGACTTTAAACACACTTATTTTAGTTGACAAAGTCATAATTCACATCCAACAGTCATTTACAGTCAAAAGACTAAATGTTAAAATTTCATCCATATTGACCATTTTGGGATAGTTCGGCATGTCCGGAGTCATCGTTTTTCATCCGAAAATTGATTTTTTGGACTGTACCAGAAATGATTCAAAATGTCAATTGGATCATGCCTCATGTTGAATAACCACTTTTTAAACCCTCACAGTGACCAAAATTGCCATTTTTACAGAGTTTTGATTACTCAAAAGCTTCAATTTTGACCCCTTTGAGGCACAGAAATGACTTTAAACACACTTATTTTAGTTGACAAAGTCATAATTCACATCCAACAGTCATTTACAGTCAAAAGATTAAATGTTAAAATTTCATCCATATTGACCATTTTGGGATCGTTCGACATGTCCGGAGTCATCGTTTTTCACCCGAAAATTGATTTTTTGGACTGTACCAAAAATCATTCAAAATGTCAATTGGATCGTGCCTCATGTTGAATAGCCACTTTTTAAACCCTCACAGTGACCAAAATTGCCAATTTTACAGAGTTTTGCTTACTCAAAAGATTCAATTTTGACCCCTTTGAGGCACAGAAATGACTTTAAACACACTTATTTTAGTTGACAAAGTCATAATTCACATCCAACAGTCATTTACAGTCAAAAGATTAAATGTTAAAATTTCATCCATATTGACCATTTTGGGATTGTTCGACATGTCCGGAGTCAACGTTTTTCATCCGAAAATTGATTTTTTGGACTGTACCAAAAATCATTCAAAATGTCAATTGGATCGTGCCTCATGTTGAATAACCACTTTTTAAACCCTCACAGTGACCAAAATTGCCAATTTTACAGAGTTTTGCTTACTCAAAAGATTCAATTTTGACGCATTTGAGGCACAGAAATGACTTTAAACACCCTTATTTTAGTTGACAAAGTCATAATTCACATCCAACAGTCATTTACAGTCAAAAGACTAAATGTTAAAATTTCATCCATATTGACCATTTTGGGATCATTCGGCATGTCCGGAGTCATCGTTTTTCATCCGAAAATTGATTTTTTGGACTGTACCAGAAATGATTCAAAATGTCAATTGGATCATGCCTCATGTTGAATAACCACTTTTTAAACCCTCACAGTGACCAAAATTGCCATTTTTACAGAGTTTTGATTACTCAAAAGCTTCAATTTTGACCCCTTTGAGGCACAGAAATGACTTTAAACACACTTATTTTAGTTGACAAAGTCATAATTCACATCCAACAGTCATTTACAGTCAAAAGATTAAATGTTAAAATTTCATCCATATTGACCATTTTGGGATCGTTCGACATGTCCGGAGTCATCGTTTTTCATCCGAAAATTGATTTTTTGGACTGTACCAAAAATCATTCAAAATGTCAATTGGATCGTGCCTCATGTTGAATAACCACTTTTTAAACCCTCACAGTGACCAAAATTGCCAATTTTACAGAGTTTTGCTTACTCAAAAGATTCAATTTTGACGCATTTGAGGCACAGAAATGACTTTAAACACCCTTATTTTAGTTGACAAAGTCATAATTCACATCCAACAGTCATTTACAGTCAAAAGACTAAATGTTAAAATTTCATCCATATTGACCATTTTGGGATCGTTCGGCATGTCCGGAGTCATCGTTTTTCATCCGAAAATTGATTTTTTGGACTGTACCAGAAATGATTCAAAATGTCAATTGGATCATGCCTCATGTTGAATAACCACTTTTTAAACCCTCACAGTGACCAAAATTGCCATTTTTACAGAGTTTTGATTACTCAAAAGCTTCAATTTTGACCCCTTTGAGGCACAGAAATGACTTTAAACACACTTATTTTAGTTGACAAAGTCATAATTCACATCCAACAGTCATTTACAGTCAAAAGATTAAATGTTAAAATTTCATCCATATTGACCATTTTGGGATTGTTCGACATGTCCGGAGTCAACGTTTTTCATCCGAAAATTGATTTTTTGGACTGTACCAAAAATCATTCAAAATGTCAATTGGATCGTGCCTCATGTTGAATAACCACTTTTTAAACCCTCACAGTGACCAAAATTGCCAATTTTACAGAGTTTTGCTTACTCAAAAGCTTCAATTTTGACCCATTTCAGGCACAGAAATGACTTTAAACACACTTATTTTAGTTGACAAAGTCATATTTCACATCCAACAGTCATTTACAGTCAAAAGATTAAATGTTAAAATTTCATCCATATTGACCATTTTGGGATCGTTTGACATGTCCGGAGTCATCGTTTTTCATCCGAAAATTGATTTTTTTGGAATGTACCAAAAATGATTCAAAATGTCAATTGGATCGTGCCTCATGTTGAATAACAACTTTTTAAACCCTCACAGTGACCAAAATTGCCATTTTTACAGAGTTTTGATTACTCAAAAGCTTCAATTTTGACCCCTTGAGGCACAGAAATGACTTTAAACACACTTATTTTAGTTGACAAAGTCATAATTCACATCCAACAGTCATTTACAGTCAAAAGATTAAATGTTAAAATTTCATCCATATTGACCATTTTGGGATTGTTCGACATGTCCGGAGTCAACGTTTTTCATCCGAAAATTGATTTTTTGGACTGTACCAAAAATCATTCAAAATGTCAATTGGATCGTGCCTCATGTTGAATAACCACTTTTTAAACCCTCACAGTGACCAAAATTGCCAATTTTACAGAGTTTTGCTTACTCAAAAGATTCAATTTTGACGCATTTGAGGCACAGAAATGACTTTAAACACCCTTATTTTAGTTGACAAAGTCATAATTCACATCCAACAGTCATTTACAGTCAAAAGACTAAATGTTAAAATTTCATCCATATTGACCATTTTGGGATTGTTCGACATGTCCGGAGTCAACGTTTTTCATCCGAAAATTGATTTTTTGGACTGTACCAAAAATCATTCAAAATGTCAATTGGATCGTGCCTCATGTTGAATAACCACTTTTTAAACCCTCACAGTGACCAAAATTGCCAATTTTACAGAGTTTTGCTTACTCAAAAGCTTCAATTTTGACCCATTTCAGGCACAGAAATGACTTTAAACACACTTATTTTAGTTGACAAAGTCATAATTCACATCCAACAGTCATTTACAGTCAAAAGATTAAATGTTAAAATTTCATCATTATAGACCATTTTGGGAACGTTCGACAGGTCCGGAGTCATCGTTTTTCATCCGAAAATTGATTTTTTTGGATTGTACCAAAAATGATTCAAAATGTCAATTGGATCGTGCCTCATGTTGAATAACCACTTTTTAAACCCTCACAGTGACCAAAATTACCATTT
This sequence comes from Lissotriton vulgaris, assembly GCF_964263255.1. Classification (NCBI taxonomy): domain Eukaryota; kingdom Metazoa; phylum Chordata; class Amphibia; order Caudata; family Salamandridae; genus Lissotriton; species Lissotriton vulgaris. The sequence continues at coordinate 283,390 of NW_028242265.1, forward strand.
TTACAGAGTTTTGATTACTCAAAAGCTTCAATTTTGACCCCTTTGAGGCACAGAAATGACTTTAAACACACTTATTTTAGTTGACAAAGTCATAATTCACATCCAACAGTCATTTACAGTCAAAAGATTAAATGTTAAAATTTCATCCATATTGACCATTTTGGGATCGTTCGACATGTCCGGAGTCATCGTTTTCATCCGAAAATTGATTTTTTGGACTGTACCAAAAATGATTCAAAATGGCAATTGGATTGTGCCTCATGTTGAATAACCACTTTTTAAACCCTCAGAGTGACCAAAATTGCCATTTTTACAGAGTTTTGATTACTCAAAAGCTTCAATTTTTACCCCTTTGAGGCACAGAAATGACTTTAAACACACTTATTTTAGTTGCCAAAGTCATAATTCACATCCAACAGTCATTTACAGTCAAAAGATTAAATGTTAAAATTTCATCCATATTGACCATTTTGGGATCGTTCGGCATGTCCGGAGTCATCGTTTTTCATCCGAAAATGGATTTTTTGGACTGTACCAGAAATGATTCAAAATGTCAATTGGATCGTGCCTCATGTTGAATAACCACTTTTTAAACCCTCACAGTGACCAAAATTGCCATTTTTACAGAGTTTTGCTTACTCAAAAGCTTCAATTTTGACCCCTTTGAGGCACAGAAATGACTTTAAACACACTTATTTTAGTTGACAAAGTCATAATTCACATCCAACAGTCATTTACAGTCAAAAGATTAAATGTTAAAATTTCATCCATATTGACCATTTTGGGATTGTTCGACATGTCCGGAGTCAACGTTTTTCATCCGAAAATTGTTTTTTTGGACTGTACCAAAAATCATTCAAAATGTCAATTGGATCGTGCCTCATGTTGAATAACCACTTTTTAAACCCTCACAGTGACCAACATTGCCAATTTTACAGAGTTTTGCTTACTCAAAAGCTTCAATTTTGACCCATTTCAGGCACAGAAATGACTTTAAACACACTTATTTTAGTTGACAAAGTCATATTTCACATCCAACAGTCATTTACAGTCAAAAGATTAAATGTTAAAATTTCATCCATATTGACCATTTTGGGATCGTTTGACATGTCCGGAGTCATCGTTTTTCATCCGAAAATTGATTTTTTTGGAATGTACCAAAAATGATTCAAAATATCAATTGGATCGTGCCTCATGTTGAATAACAACTTTTTAAACCCTCACAGTGACCAAAATTGCCATTTTTACAGAGTTTTGATTACTCAAAAGCTTCAATTTTGACCCCTTTGAGGCACAGAAATGACTTTAAACACACTTATTTTAGTTGACAAAGTCATAATTCACATCCAACAGTCATTTACAGTCAAAAGATTAAATGTTAAAATTTCATCCATATTGACCATTTTGGGATTGTTCGACATGTCCGGAGTCAACGTTTTTCATCCGAAAATTGATTTTTTGGACTGTACCAAAAATCATTCAAAATGTCAATTGGATCGTGCCTCATGTTGAATAACCACTTTTTAAACCCTCACAGTGACCAAAATTGCCAATTTTACAGAGTTTTGCTTACTCAAAAGATTCAATTTTGACGCATTTGAGGCACAGAAATGACTTTAAACACCCTTATTTTAGTTGACAAAGTCATAATTCACATCCAACAGTCATTTACAGTCAAAAGACTAAATGTTGAAATTTCATCCATATTGACCATTTTGGGATCATTCGGCATGTCCGGAGTCATCGTTTTTCATCCGAAAATTGATTTTTTGGACTGTACCAAAAATCATTCAAAATGTCAATTGGATCGTGCCTCATGTTGAATAACCACTTTTTAAACCCTCACAGTGACCAAAATTGCCAATTTTACAGAGTTTTGCTTACTCAAAAGCTTCAATTTTGACCCATTTCAGGCACAGAAATGACTTTAAACACACTTATTTTAGTTGACAAAGTCATAATTCACATCCAACAGTCATTTACAGTCAAAAGACTAAATGTTAAAATTTCATCCATATTGACCATTTTGGGATAGTTCGGCATGTCCGGAGTCATCGTTTTTCATCCGAAAATTGATTTTTTGGACTGTACCAGAAATGATTCAAAATGTCAATTGGATCATGCCTCATGTTGAATAACCACTTTTTAAACCCTCACAGTGACCAAAATTGCCATTTTTACAGAGTTTTGATTACTCAAAAGCTTCAATTTTGACCCCTTTGAGGCACAGAAATGACTTTAAACACACTTATTTTAGTTGACAAAGTCATAATTCACATCCAACAGTCATTTACAGTCAAAAGATTAAATGTTAAAATTTCATCCATATTGACCATTTTGGGATCGTTCGACATGTCCGGAGTCATCGTTTTTCACCCGAAAATTGATTTTTTGGACTGTACCAAAAATCATTCAAAATGTCAATTGGATCGTGCCTCATGTTGAATAGCCACTTTTTAAACCCTCACAGTGACCAAAATTGCCAATTTTACAGAGTTTTGCTTACTCAAAAGATTCAATTTTGACCCCTTTGAGGCACAGAAATGACTTTAAACACACTTATTTTAGTTGACAAAGTCATAATTCACATCCAACAGTCATTTACAGTCAAAAGATTAAATGTTAAAATTTCATCCATATTGACCATTTTGGGATTGTTCGACATGTCCGGAGTCAACGTTTTTCATCCGAAAATTGATTTTTTGGACTGTACCAAAAATCATTCAAAATGTCAATTGGATCGTGCCTCATGTTGAATAACCACTTTTTAAACCCTCACAGTGACCAAAATTGCCAATTTTACAGAGTTTTGCTTACTCAAAAGATTCAATTTTGACGCATTTGAGGCACAGAAATGACTTTAAACACCCTTATTTTAGTTGACAAAGTCATAATTCACATCCAACAGTCATTTACAGTCAAAAGACTAAATGTTAAAATTTCATCCATATTGACCATTTTGGGATCATTCGGCATGTCCGGAGTCATCGTTTTTCATCCGAAAATTGATTTTTTGGACTGTACCAGAAATGATTCAAAATGTCAATTGGATCATGCCTCATGTTGAATAACCACTTTTTAAACCCTCACAGTGACCAAAATTGCCATTTTTACAGAGTTTTGATTACTCAAAAGCTTCAATTTTGACCCCTTTGAGGCACAGAAATGACTTTAAACACACTTATTTTAGTTGACAAAGTCATAATTCACATCCAACAGTCATTTACAGTCAAAAGATTAAATGTTAAAATTTCATCCATATTGACCATTTTGGGATCGTTCGACATGTCCGGAGTCATCGTTTTTCATCCGAAAATTGATTTTTTGGACTGTACCAAAAATCATTCAAAATGTCAATTGGATCGTGCCTCATGTTGAATAACCACTTTTTAAACCCTCACAGTGACCAAAATTGCCAATTTTACAGAGTTTTGCTTACTCAAAAGATTCAATTTTGACGCATTTGAGGCACAGAAATGACTTTAAACACCCTTATTTTAGTTGACAAAGTCATAATTCACATCCAACAGTCATTTACAGTCAAAAGACTAAATGTTAAAATTTCATCCATATTGACCATTTTGGGATCGTTCGGCATGTCCGGAGTCATCGTTTTTCATCCGAAAATTGATTTTTTGGACTGTACCAGAAATGATTCAAAATGTCAATTGGATCATGCCTCATGTTGAATAACCACTTTTTAAACCCTCACAGTGACCAAAATTGCCATTTTTACAGAGTTTTGATTACTCAAAAGCTTCAATTTTGACCCCTTTGAGGCACAGAAATGACTTTAAACACACTTATTTTAGTTGACAAAGTCATAATTCACATCCAACAGTCATTTACAGTCAAAAGATTAAATGTTAAAATTTCATCCATATTGACCATTTTGGGATTGTTCGACATGTCCGGAGTCAACGTTTTTCATCCGAAAATTGATTTTTTGGACTGTACCAAAAATCATTCAAAATGTCAATTGGATCGTGCCTCATGTTGAATAACCACTTTTTAAACCCTCACAGTGACCAAAATTGCCAATTTTACAGAGTTTTGCTTACTCAAAAGCTTCAATTTTGACCCATTTCAGGCACAGAAATGACTTTAAACACACTTATTTTAGTTGACAAAGTCATATTTCACATCCAACAGTCATTTACAGTCAAAAGATTAAATGTTAAAATTTCATCCATATTGACCATTTTGGGATCGTTTGACATGTCCGGAGTCATCGTTTTTCATCCGAAAATTGATTTTTTTGGAATGTACCAAAAATGATTCAAAATGTCAATTGGATCGTGCCTCATGTTGAATAACAACTTTTTAAACCCTCACAGTGACCAAAATTGCCATTTTTACAGAGTTTTGATTACTCAAAAGCTTCAATTTTGACCCCTTGAGGCACAGAAATGACTTTAAACACACTTATTTTAGTTGACAAAGTCATAATTCACATCCAACAGTCATTTACAGTCAAAAGATTAAATGTTAAAATTTCATCCATATTGACCATTTTGGGATTGTTCGACATGTCCGGAGTCAACGTTTTTCATCCGAAAATTGATTTTTTGGACTGTACCAAAAATCATTCAAAATGTCAATTGGATCGTGCCTCATGTTGAATAACCACTTTTTAAACCCTCACAGTGACCAAAATTGCCAATTTTACAGAGTTTTGCTTACTCAAAAGATTCAATTTTGACGCATTTGAGGCACAGAAATGACTTTAAACACCCTTATTTTAGTTGACAAAGTCATAATTCACATCCAACAGTCATTTACAGTCAAAAGACTAAATGTTAAAATTTCATCCATATTGACCATTTTGGGATTGTTCGACATGTCCGGAGTCAACGTTTTTCATCCGAAAATTGATTTTTTGGACTGTACCAAAAATCATTCAAAATGTCAATTGGATCGTGCCTCATGTTGAATAACCACTTTTTAAACCCTCACAGTGACCAAAATTGCCAATTTTACAGAGTTTTGCTTACTCAAAAGCTTCAATTTTGACCCATTTCAGGCACAGAAATGACTTTAAACACACTTATTTTAGTTGACAAAGTCATAATTCACATCCAACAGTCATTTACAGTCAAAAGATTAAATGTTAAAATTTCATCATTATAGACCATTTTGGGAACGTTCGACAGGTCCGGAGTCATCGTTTTTCATCCGAAAATTGATTTTTTTGGATTGTACCAAAAATGATTCAAAATGTCAATTGGATCGTGCCTCATGTTGAATAACCACTTTTTAAACCCTCACAGTGACCAAAATTACCATTTTTACAGAGTTTTGATTACTCAAAAGCTTCAATTTTGACCCCTTTGAGGCACAGAAATGACTTTAAACACACTTATTTTAGTTGACAAAGTCATAATTCACATCCAACAGTCATTTACAGTCAAAAGATTAAATGTTAAAATTTCATCCATATTGACCATTTTGGGATCGTTCGACATGTCCGGAGTCATCGTTTTCATCCGAAAATTGATTTTTTGGACTGTACCAAAAATGATTCAAAATGGCAATTGGATTGTGCCTCATGTTGAATAACCACTTTTTAAACCCTCAGAGTGACCAAAATTGCCATTTTTACAGAGTTTTGATTACTCAAAAGCTTCAATTTTTACCCCTTTGAGGCACAGAAATGACTTTAAACACACTTATTTTAGTTGCCAAAGTCATAATTCACATCCAACAGTCATTTACAGTCAAAAGATTAAATGTTAAAATTTCATCCATATTGACCATTTTGGGATCGTTCGGCATGTCCGGAGTCATCGTTTTTCATCCGAAAATGGATTTTTTGGACTGTACCAGAAATGATTCAAAATGTCAATTGGATCGTGCCTCATGTTGAATAACCACTTTTTAAACCCTCACAGTGACCAAAATTGCCATTTTTACAGAGTTTTGCTTACTCAAAAGCTTCAATTTTGACCCATTTCAGGCACAGAAATGACTTTAAACACACTTATTTTAGTTGACAAAGTCATATTTCACATCCAACAGTCATTTACAGTCAAAAGATTAAATGTTAAAATTTCATCCATATTGACCATTTTGGGATCGTTTGACATGTCCGGAGTCATCGTTTTTCATCCGAAAATTGATTTTTTTGGGATGTACCAAAAATGATTCAAAATGTCAATTGGATCGTGCCTCATGTTGAATAACCACTTTTTAAACCCTCACAGTGACCAAAACTGCCATTTTTACAGAGTTTTGTTTACTCAAAAGCTTCAATTTTGACCCCTTTGAGGCACAGAAATGACTTTAAACACCCTTATTTTAGTTGACAAAGTCATAATTCACATCCAACAGTCATTTACAGTCAAAAGATTAAATGTTAAAATTTCATCCATATTGACCATTTTGGGATCGTTCGGCATGTCCGGAGTCATCGTTTTTCATCCGAAAATTGATTTTTAGGACTGTACCAGAAATGATTCAAAATGTCAATTGGATCATGCCTCATGTTGAATAACCACTTTTTAAACCCTCACAGTGACCAAAATTGCCATTTTTACAGAGTTTTGATTACTCAAAAGCTTCAATTTTGACCCCTTTGAGGCACAGAAATGACTTTAAACACACTTATTTTAGTTGACAAAGTCATAATTCACATCCAACAGTCATTTACAGTCAAAAGATTAAATGTTAAAATTTCATCCATATTGACCATTTTGGGATCGTTCCACATGTCCGGAGTCATCATTTTTCATCCGAAAATTGATTTTTTGGACTGTACCAAAAATCATTCAAAATGTCAATTGGATCGTGCCTCATGTTGAATAACCACTTTTTAAACCCTCACAGTGACCAAAATTGCCAATTTTACAGAGTTTTGCTTACTCAAAAGCTTCAATTTTGACCCATTTCAGGCACAGAAATGACTTTAAACACACTTATTTTAGTTGACAAAGTCATATTTCACATCCAACAGTCATTTACAGTCAAAAGATTAAATGTTAAAATTTCATCCATATTGACCATTTTGGGATCGTTTGACATGTCCGGAGTCATCGTTTTTCATCCGAAAATTGATTTTTTTGGACTGTACCAAAAATGATTCAAAATGTCAATTGGATCGTGCCTCATGTTGAATAACCACTTTTTAAACCCTCACAGTGACCAAAACTGCCATTTTTACAGAGTTTTGATTACTCAAAAGCTTCAATTTTGACCCCTTTGAGGCACAGAAATGACTTTAAACACCCTTATTTTAGTTGACAAAGTCATAATTCACATCCAACAGTCATTTACAGTCAAAAGATTAAATGTTAAAATTTCATCCATATTGACCATTTTGGGATCGTTCGGCATGTCCGGAGTCATCGTTTTTCATCCGAAAATTGATTTTTTGGACTGTACCAGAAATGATTCAAAATGTCAATTGGATCATGCCTCATGTTGAATAACCACTTTTTAAACCCTCACAGTGACCAAAATTGCCATTTTTACAGAGTTTTGATTACTCAAAAGCTTCAATTTTGACCCCTTTGAGGCACAGAAATGACTTTAAACACACTTATTTTAGTTGACAAAGTCATAATTCACATCCAACAGTCATTTACAGTCAAAAGATTAAATGTTAAAATTTCATCCATATTGACCATTTTGGGATCGTTTGACATGTCCGGAGTCATCGTTTTTCATCCGAAAATTGATTTTTTGGACTGTACCGAAAATGATTCAAAATGTCAATTGGATCGTGCCTCATGTTGAATGACCACTTTTTAAACCCTCAGAGTGACCAAAATTGCCATTTTTACAGAGTTTTGCTTACTCAAAAGCTTCAATTTTGATCCGTTTCAGGCACAGAAATGACTTTAAACACACTTATTTTAGTTGACAAAGTCATAATTCACATCCAACATTCATTTACAGTCAAAAGATTAAATGTTAACATTTCGTCCATATTGACCATTTTGGGATCATTCGACATGTCAGGAGTCATCGTTTTTCATCCGAAAATTGATTTTTTTGGACTGTACCAAAAATTATTCAAAATGTCAATTGGATCGTGCCTCATGTTGAATAACCACTTTTTAAACCCTCACAGTGACCAAAATTGCCATTTTTACAGAGTTTTGATTACTCAAAAGCTTCAATTTTGACCCCTTTGAGGCACAGAAATGACTTTAAACACACTTATTTTAGTTGACAAAGTCATAATTCACATCCAACAGTCATTTAGAGTCAAAAGATTAAATGTTAAAATTTCATCCATATTGACCATTTTGGGATCGTTCGACATGTCCGGAGTCATCGTTTTTCATCCGAAAATTGATTTTTTGGACTGTACCAAAAATCATTCAAAATGTCAATTGGATCGTGCCTCATGTTGAATAGCCACTTTTTAAACCCTCACAGTGACCAAAATTGCCAATTTTACAGAGTTTTGCTTACTCAAAAGCTTCAATTTTGACCCCTTTGAGGCACAGAAATGACTTTAAACACACTTATTTTAGTTGACAAAGTCATAATTCACATCCAACAGTCATTTACAGCCAAAAGATTAAATGTTAAAATTTCATCATTATAGACCATTTTGGGAACGTTCGACAGGTCCGGAGTCATCGTTTTTCATCCGAAAATTGATTTTTTGGATTGTACCAAAAATGATTCAAAATGTCAATTGGATCGTGCCTCATGTTGAATAACCACTTTTTAAACCCTCACAGTGACCAAAATTACCATTTTTACAGAGTTTTGATTACTCAAAAGCTTCAATTTTGACCCCTTTGAGGCACAGAAATGACTTTAAACACACTTATTTTAGTTGACAAAGTCATAATTCACATCCAACAGTCATTTACAGTCAAAAGATTAAATGTTAAAATTTCATCCATATTGACCATTTTGGGATCGTTCGACATGTCCGGAGTCATCGTTTTTCATCCGAAAATTGATTTTTTGGACTGTACCAAAAATGATTCAAAATGGCAATTGGATCGTGCCTCATGTTGAATAACCACTTTTTAAACCCTCAGAGTGACCAAAATTGCCATTTTTACAGAGTTTTGATTACTCAAAAGCTTCAATTTTGACCCCTTTGAGGCACAGAAATGACTTTAAACACACTTATTTTAGTTGCCAAAGTCATAATTCACATCCAACAGTCATTTACAGTCAAAAGATTAAATGTTAAAATTTCATCCATATTGACCATTTTGGGATCGTTCGGCATGTCCGGAGTCATCGTTTTTCATCCGAAAATTGATTTTTTTGGACTGTACCAAAAATGATTCAAAATGTCAATTGGATTGTGCCTCATGTTGAATAACCACTTTTTAAACCCTCACAGTGACCAAAATTGCCATTTTTACAGAGTTTTGATTACTCAAAAGCTTCAATTTTGACCCCTTTGAGGCACAGAAATGACTTTAAACACACTTATTTTAGTTGACAAAGTCATAATTCACATCCAACAGTCATTTACAGTCAAAAGATTAAATGTTAAAATTTCATCCATATTGACCATTTTGGGATCGTTCGACATGTCCGGAGTCATCGTTTTTCATCCGAAAATTGATTTTTTGGACTGTACCAAAAATCATTCAAAATGTCAATTGGATCGTGCCTCATGTTGAATAGCCACTTTTTAAACCCTCACAGTGACCAAAATTGCCAATTTTACAGAGTTTTGCTTACTCAAAAGCTTCAATTTTGACCCATTTCAGGCACAGAAATGACTTTAAACACACTTATTTTAGTTGACAAAGTCATATTTCACATCCAACAGTTATTTACAGTCAAAAGATTAAATGTTAAAATTTCATCCATATTGACCATTTTGGGATCGTTTGACATGTCCGGAGTCATCGTTTTTCATCCGAAAATTGATTTTTTTGGAATGTACCAAAAATGATTCAAAATGTCAATTGGATCGTGCCTCATGTTGAATAACAACTTTTTAAACCCTCACAGTGACCAAAATTGCCATTTTTACAGAGTTTTGATTACTCAAAAGCTTCAATTTTGACCCCTTTGAGGCACAGAAATGACTTTAAACACACTTATTTTAGTTGACAAAGTCATAATTCACATCCAACAGTCATTTACAGTCAAAAGATTAAATGTTAAAATTTCATCCATATTGACCATTTTGGGATTGTTCGACATGTCCGGAGTCAACGTTTTTCATCCGAAAATTGATTTTTTGGACTGTACCAAAAATCATTCAAAATGTCAATTGGATCGTGCCTCATGTTGAATAACCACTTTTTAAACCCTCACAGTGACCAAAATTGCCAATTTTACAGAGTTTTGCTTACTCAAAAGATTCAATTTTGACGCATTTGAGGCACAGAAATGACTTTAAACACCCTTATTTTAGTTGACAAAGTCATAATTCACATCCAACAGTCATTTACAGTCAAAAGACTAAATGTTAAAATTTCATCCATATTGACCATTTTGGGATCGTTCGGCATGTCCGGAGTCATCGTTTTTCATCCGAAAATTGATTTTTTGGACTGTACCAGAAATGATTCAAAATGTCAATTGGATCATGCCTCATGTTGAATAACCACTTTTTAAACCCTCACAGTGACCAAAATTGCCATTTTTACAGAGTTTTGATTACTCAAAAGCTTCAATTTTGACCCCTTTGAGGCACAGAAATGACTTTAAACACACTTATTTTAGTTGACAAAGTCATAATTCACATCCAACAGTCATTTACAGTCAAAAGATTAAATGTTAAAATTTCATCCATATTGACCATTTTGGGATTGTTCGACATGTCCGGAGTCAACGTTTTTCATCCGAAAATTGTTTTTTTGGACTGTACCAAAAATCATTCAAAATGTCAATTGGATCGTGCCTCATGTTGAATAACCACTTTTTAAACCCTCACAGTGACCAAAATTGCCAATTTTACAGAGTTTTGCTTACTCAAAAGCTTCAATTTTGACCCATTTCAGGCACAGAAATGACTTTAAACACACTTATTTTAGTTGACAAAGTCATATTTCACATCCAACAGTCATTTACAGTCAAAAGATTAAATGTTAAAATTTCATCCATATTGACCATTTTGGGATCGTTTGACATGTCCGGAGTCATCGTTTTTCATCCGAAAATTGATTTTTTTGGAATGTACCAAAAATGATTCAAAATATCAATTGGATCGTGCCTCATGTTGAATAACAACTTTTTAAACCCTCACAGTGACCAAAATTGCCATTTTTACAGAGTTTTGATTACTCAAAAGCTTCAATTTTGACCCCTTTGAGGCACAGAAATGACTTTAAACACACTTATTTTAGTTGACAAAGTCATAATTCACATCCAACAGTCATTTACAGTCAAAAGATTAAATGTTAAAATTTCATCCATATTGACCATTTTGGGATTGTTCGACATGTCCGGAGTCAACGTTTTTCATCCGAAAATTGATTTTTTGGACTGTACCAAAAATCATTCAAAATGTCAATTGGATCGTGCCTCATGTTGAATAACCACTTTTTAAACCCTCACAGTGACCAAAATTGCCAATTTTACAGAGTTTTTCTTACTCAAAAGATTCAATTTTGACGCATTTGAGGCACAGAAATGACTTTAAACACCCTTATTTTAGTTGACAAAGTCATAATTC